>NC_056745.1:869839339-869984339 GCF_019279795.1 Protopterus annectens | reverse complement strand
TCCCACACCAAACTGCTAGGTGTGATTATAGATGATCACTTGACATTTGATCTCCACTTTAGGCAAGCCATAAAGAAGACACAACAAAAACTAGGCTGCCATTATAGAGTAAAACAGTACCTTACTGACGCTGCTAAACCAAACATAGCTACTTCTTTTCTACTCCCCACCCAGTTATGTGCCTGTCCTATCCTAACCAATCTCAACTTCTCTCTATCAGACAAGCTAGAACAATACTACAATAAAGTAGCCCCGTAGGCCCACAACTGACCAACAAAATAGATTATTTCACTGTCTCTCTCTCTAAAATACTGAACTGGCTCAAAGTAAATAATTCTCTGTTGTACTCACAGTTAATCACAGCCTTCAAACTGCTACACAAACTTGAAAAATTCCAATCTCTTCAGTTCATCACTTACCCTTATACTACCAAGAGACCTGTTCACCCCACCGATAATCATTACTCACCATAATTAAACCTAACAGCAATGCAGGATACTTCCTATATTCACACTGCTTTGTTAATAGCTGGAATACCATCCCACTCCACTTAAGAACTGTTTGCAACCTGAAATATTTTAAATGCTAACTGAAGCAACGTGTGATAGATAATGGCGCTGCACCTGCAACTGAAGTGGGTAAACTGTTACTACTATAGCTATAGGCATTTGTGTCATAACTCTCTGCTACAACTAACTTAATGTACTACTATCGTAAGTTTTACAACAACTGGAAAAATGAAAGGCTCCACTGCTTTAAATGCTGAATATTTATCGTGCTGTGCAGTCTGTTCGACTTAGCACAGCCAAGACCACAACAAATAGCTAAAAACAGCTAGGATATCACAGTAGTACTAAAATTTTCACACAATACACAAACCCAAGGTTAAGTGCTTTCACCTAACAAGCTGTTAGGCTTCTTCAGAACAAATTCATCTTGTTCAAAGTCCCCTATATAAATGAATATCAAATTCAAAAGGACCAATAACAATGGTTCCAATTAACCCTGAGCACAAATTTATAAAGACATGCAGCTCTTTTCATATTTCAAGTAAAACACATTACTAAAGTGCATATAAACACATATAAAATGTGTATTGAATATACATGTGCATAACTTAAATTATCATATAGAAACACATCTGCTGTAATATTCAATATTTTCCTATACATAATATAAAAATTTCCAATATGCCCAAAATGGTAATGTTATAATTTTGCTGATCTCAACTTTAAAACACTACTAATGCTTATAAAATCATTCAACCCGGGGGGTTCCCAGCTTCCAATTTAATCTGCCAGTATAACTCCCTGTATTCAAGTTTGGCCTCCTAGTTGCCCCCCACCCCCTGCCGGCATCAGATAAAACTTGCTCTATAACCATAAATTTGTACTTGTAATTAAGGCATGTTTGTGAATGTTTATAATGTGCACTAGTTTCTCTCCCCTTACCAGTATTGTACATATGTTTGTAGATTTTCATTCTAAGATTTCTCTCAGTCTGTCCAACATAAAAACTGTAACATGATTCACACACTACTAAATAAACTACACCTATACTATTGCATGTATAATATCCATTGCTTTTTACCCTATAATTCCTTGCTATTAGCTTCACCTCTTCCTTCTCTATAATGTGCTTACACTGATTGCACATATCACACTTGTAAGTGCCTTTCTTGTTATTTCTTTTATTTTTGTTGTTAATCCCACCCCTTTCAAATCTTTCTTTTAAATTGAATTCTCTCCTTCTAATAAATTGTGGTGCCTCAGGTATCAAACTTTTGATTTCTTCCTGTATTTTCAAAATGCCCCAGTGTTTTCTAATAATTCCCTCTATATCAGAGGAAATGCTGGAAAAAGTATGAATAAAGGCACTTTCATACTCCACCTGGGTGTGATTATGTGCTGTTGACATATCACTACCCATCCCTAATGTTGGAAAATACTTGACGTGTCTGTCACAAACAACTTCCATCATTAATTCTTCTACCAATTTAATGAGATATTCCCTCTGCACAAACAGTCCCTTAATAAATTCTAATTCCTGATAGAATACCACAGACTCACTACACATCCTTGAGGCTCTAATTAACTGCCCCTTTACAATTCCTATCTTCAGAAAGTATGGATGTCCACTCACAAAATGTAAATATGAATCAGAGAATGTGTGTTTCCTGAATATTCTTGACTGAAAACAATTATTCACAACATCCTTATACAATGTCATATCAAGATAATTTATTTCATCCAGACAGACTGTATGGGTAAACCTCAAAAAAGAGGTTGCATTATTAATATAGATCAAAAAGGCATTCAACTCATCCAAATACCCCTGCCAAAGTAAACAAATATTGTCCAGAAATCTGGTGTAGTAAATAATGTTCCTAAACCATTCTGTACTCAAAACATATCTTTTCTCCCAATAGTATGATACCAAATTGGCATATAGGGGGGCACACGCTGCCCCCATAGCCACACCACATTCCTGCTTATAATATTCCCCATTGAAAAACGTAGTTATTTTTTAATGTCATTTCCAAAAATTCAGTAATTAAATTAATGGTATTAGCATCCAAATATTTGACTTCAGTTAAGACTTCCTAAAACCACTCCAGACCTATATCATGCGGAATGCTGGGAAATAATTCCACAACATCCACAGTCACCAGGTATACCGAATTACTATATTTAAGAAGTCATATTTTTAAAAAGTCCCATGAGTCCTTAGTAATATGTTTAAGTGAACCCAAAAACTTCTTCAAGTGGTGATCCACAAATATGGCCAATGGTTTCGTAATGGAACCAGCCCCTGAAACTAAAGGTCTCAAGGCCAAGTTATCAATACCATTGTGAGTTTTAGGTATCCAGAATATTATCAGAATATGTGGTTTCTCCACATGCAAAAAATCATATAACTTCTATTGCTCCTTGTAACAAATGATATAATAATGAATTTTGGCAAATGCAACATTTATTTCATTTTTGGATGCTATGTTGTACCTCTCCTCAGCATTCAAAATCTCAGACATCTTTGTTTCATAATCTACCATATACATGAGCATTACCCCACCCCACCCTTATCATGTTTCATTATTCTACAGTTGTTCTGAGCCAGTTCATCTATCAGGTCTCCCTCCACTTGACTTAAATTTTTCACCACATCCTTATTTATATTTAAATGCCTGATGCCATTCTCTACTAATTCCTCACAAATTTTCAAAACCGGGTTGAGTGGGGGATTAAAAAGGCTTAGTCTCTCCAAAGCTTCTTTGTTTCTTCTTTTCCCTTTAAAAAACAAATTTAGATTCAACTTTCTCAGAAACAGTTTAACATCCACTAAAGTATTAACTACACCCAGGGGTCTATTAGGTACATACTGGAAACCTTTGGTAAATAGGGTAAAATGTTCTTCCTTGATTTCAAAATCAGTGCAGTTGTAAATATTAAAGTTGTCCTTTGTAACTATTTTACCCCTCTCAGTGGTAATACTTCCACTCAACACCTCATGGTCATCTAATTACCCTCTCCCCTGACTGTTGTTCCTCGTGTAACTCCTGTTGTTGTTATTGATCCAACCCCCCCCCATCTGAAACTGATTGTACTGATTGTACTGATTGTAAGTGTTGTATTGTCCCTGTTTTTGTGCAATTCTCTCGCTTCTTCTCAATGGGGGCTCCTCTAAATGTAGATTAGGCATGTTGTTCAAATTTCTGTTGTCCTGAGTAAATACTTCCTCATTCACGTTTTCCCCTTCAACTACCCTGTTTTTATAAGTTCTTCTAGGAGGTAGGTAAGCTTTCCCTTCCTTATATTCTATTAAATCCCTCTGTAATTCTTTCTACCTTCCTAATTAACACATTTTCACAGTGTGAATCAATTTCTTTAAATACAGCACTGCAATTCATTTTTTCAACATTGAAAAGACAGTCCAAAGTAATTTTATGTAAAACATTGACTTCTTTCATTACATTGTCCCTTTGCAGTTCATAATTTCTAATCATTAACTTTAACAATTCAATTCCAAATTTATTAAAGAACTCTAGCAGTTCTTTATGAAAAATGCTGTTGGTTTCAACATTATTTGGGTACTTATAGAGCCACAGCTCCTTAGGTACCCTTCCTACTGCAATACATTCTGTTAAATAATCAATCTCAAGTTGTAATGTTTTTAGATTCAACAGTTTCTCTTTAAATACCCTCAACTATCATAAGTTTACTGAACTCTCATTTCATCCCCTTTAGCTTCTTGTGCCTTCTCCCCTCCTTCCCTCATTTCTTTAGGCTGCTCTAACTCTTCATCTTATCATCCCATCTTAAATTTTGAACAAGTCTTAAAATATCAAATCCAAAGCTATGTTCACATGTGCTCGTGCAACATATCAGAGGATAATACTGATGTGATGTAATGGCTGCTGGGTGATGTCAGTTCCTTCACAAAAAATGTTTCCCTAGGCTAGAACTGAACCTCAAGCTGTACACCTCCTCCAACTAATAATATGGCTATGAATGACATGTACCACAGTGGAACTGTTATCACAGCTATTGAACTCTACTTATGTGAAGTCATTCAGTCAGCTGTACTTTACTTGCCCATAATTTTTATCTAATAAAATGGATGGGTGAATCCTCTGCCACTCTATAAAGACAGAGTAGAATTGGGGGGATGCCACTCCCACAGAACAGTTAAGAACATAAATGCTTATATTCACTCAAGGCATATTTAGATCACTTCCTTTAGCATTGAGAAAATCAGCAACATAGTGGGATCAATGCATGTGCCAAGATATCATTACATCAGCAATTGTCATGTGTGTGGTTATGTGAAAGCATTAAATCATGTTTATGACTCAAGGAACACTTGTCCCTGTTATTACTTAGAAAAAAATGTTCTGTATGTCAGACAAAATTGCCTGATGCTAGGTATACCTAAACACACCTACTGCCCCCTGCTGTTGTCATTGTGACAATAGGACAGCAGTTATGTACAATGTGGATATGAATCAGGTACTGGTACACATGCCCTTCTTAGACAACAACAACATACATTGCATCATCACATATCCTCAATCCTGAAGAGGTGTCTCACTACAATTGTTATAGAATAACAATATATTCAAAGGACAGCATCAGTCTTCAATATAGCCTTTCAAATGGAAATTCAGTATAAATGCTTGTTAGAAGAACCAACATCTACACTGAACACAGCCCATGTGGGTGACAAAAGTGTTAACAACATGTACGCTGACTGTAAGACGTGACACCCAATTTGATCTATATACTAGACATCACAAGCTAATGAAGGTTTGATGAAACACAAGAGCAGAGATTTATTTTACAATTGTGACACTGCACATTTTAATGGATGACATCACCATTGTGTATTACCTTGATGTTCCCACTAAAAACTGGTTGCATAGCACAATATATGGATATACATCGTATATGTATTTTCAGCCTGTTCTACATAGTAAGAGGAAGCAGCACACATTCACAGAAGACAGTCATTCCAGTATTCTTACTCCCTACCTATCTACTGACATATTATATGCACAAGTGTATTATATGCATGCACCACTGAAGAATTCTGACTGCATGTGAGCCACACTGCATCTTTGAAGGGATGACATCAGCTGTACCATGCAAAGGAGAAGTGTGTGCAAAACTGACTTCTACAGCTATGTGGGATTGTAAATGTTGTCAATACTAAGAGTAGCATGATACTCTTACATCCATTTACATTCACATGTACACACACACACACACACACACACACACACACACACACACACACACAGTCAGAAAAGTTTCAGTGCTGAAATTCTCTACCTATCTATGACACAAACCACATTTAATTGTATTATAGTCATGCCCCATATGAGATGTTCGACTTTAGTTGTGTGAGAGTGCATTATTAAAATGATGACATCATCAGTGTGACAGTATGTGTTTGTGGACAGAGTGAAAAGAAGATGTGAGATTGAACTGACCATATATAAGTTTTCATGAGTGGGAGTCAAATGAGTACAACTGTTGAATTAATCCTCTAGTGATACTATGGTCCCACCATTTCATGCAAACACACAAGTTAACTGTTGTGAGATTAGAACCCTATACCTCTCTAGTTATACAGTCTAGAGAACACAGTACTTAACACAAGCATCACTGCAGAAAGTAGACTTTGATATTGTGAGAGTGCACTTTATTGAGGATGACGTCAGTGTTGTGTTGCAAAGAAGATGATGTTGGGAGTATGGTTTGACACTGATATGGATTCACCCTGAGTAAAAGTTTCTCCAGGCTACTATTTCAGTGAGGCCAGCAGTATGTAAATTCATATTTACATGACTCTACACACACACCATATACACACCCACACACGTTGACTGCTGTGTGATTAGAACCCACTACTTGTTTAGTTGCACAATCAAAAGACACAGTATTTAACAACCACCACAGCAGAGTTACGAAAACAAAATTGCCACTGATTCTAAAGACAACCGCAAAGCATTCTCTAGCTATGTCAAGAATCTAAATGGGAACACGCAGATCTGCTCTTGCACAATGGCACTAAATGTACAGAACCAACTGATATTGCCAACATCCTAGCAGATAAATTCAGTGCTAACTTTACCCCCCTCTCACCCCCTAGAGGGCCCATCTCTATACCGGAAGAATGCAAAGTTCCTATAATCACGGCTGCACAGGTAAAAAACACACTCTCCAAAGCCAAGAACACAGCATCCATGCGACCTGACAATATCCCAGGCTATGTTCTACATGAACTACAGAATGAACTGGCACCCTACCTAAGTACCATGTTCAATCATAGCCTCACCTCAGGCTTTGTACCCACTGAATGGCACACCATGACAGTTATCCCACTCCACAAAGGGGGAGCCACGATGGACCCCAGGAACTACCACCCCATTAGCCTGACGAGCCTCTTCTGCAAGGCCATGGAACGTATCATCGTGGAACTCATAAACAAAAACATTGGTAATCTCCAAACTCTGGACCCTACCCAGTTTGGATTTGTAAAAGGCAGATCATGTCTCCTAAACCTGATTGACTTCTTTGAAGCAGTCACCAAAGCCATAGATGAGGGTAAAATGGTTCACACAGCTTATCTAGATCTCGCCATGGCTTTCGACACCATCCCCCACTCTCGAATTACAGATACACTCACTAAACTAGGTATAAATCCTGATGTCACAAGATGGGTTGCCAACTGGCTCACAGACAGAATCCACACTGTGAAAGTAGCGGATTCCAAATCCGACATCAGACCAGTGACAAGTGGAGTACCATAGGGTTCAGTCCTGGGTCCTCTCCTGTTTGGTATCTACTTCTCTGAAGTACAGGTCAACACAGAAGGTCTTTGACTAACAAAGTTTGCAGATGACTGCAAACTAGGAGCCATAATCGAAACCCTTAACGATGTGGACAAACTACAAAAGGACAGATACCTGGTGTCAAAGCCATGGCCTGAAGCTCAATGCCAAAAAGTGTATTGTCATCCCCTTTGGTAAAAACTCTGTACCCATGAACTACCACATAGCTAGTAGTCTACTTAATGCCGAAAATGTGATAAGAGACCTTGGGACACAGGTGGACAGTAGTCTCCATTTGATAATCACGTCGCCACAGTGGTCAGGAAATCCTTCTACATGGCTCATCTCATCACAAAAGGATTCTCATCCAGAAAAAAAGAGGTCATTGTTCCCCTCTACTCATCACTCATTAGACCCATTATAAAGTACAACTCCCCTTTTGGTATGAACCTCACAAGACATCTACAACAACTGAAAAAAACACAGAAATACCTCACAAAGAGGATTACTGGCCTCAAACAGATGCCCTATGCAGACAGTCTCAAAAAACTACAGCTTTACTCCATCGCATATCGCCTACTCAGGGGCAATCTCTGCAGAGCTGTTGGACATTCTCCACTTAAAGAAATCCCAATCCCTCTGAGCTACACGCTCTAGGGACCTAAACCTTGTCACCACAATAAACAGAACATGCTGGAGGGATAGATTCCTATCCCAGGGACTTCCCATACTCTGGAACAGACTACCTATCTATGTCAAACAGAGCTCCTCATTAGCACTCTTCAAGAAAAATCTTGATGATTGGATGGGAAATGGGAAATTCACCCTGGGGATCACTTCTGTGGCACTGCTCGACAGTGGCACAGGAAAATAATTTTCTTGGGTGGCGAAAGCCAGGGTACATTTTTTGGCTAGGCTTGTATGGGCCCTAGGGCCGATAGCCTAGTATCTACCTATGAACCTATATTTGTCTAATACTATGTGAGACTGCACTTTATAGCAGATAACATCAGCACTGTGTTTCAGAGTAGATGAAATTGGGAGACGTTTTTGGCATTGATGTAGACTCACCCTGCAGTGTAAAAGTTTCTCCAGGCTACCGTTTCAGTTAGGCCAGCAATATGTAAGTTCATATTAATGTGACTCTAGACAGAATACACACAAGTTGACTGCTGTAAGATTAGAACTCCTACCAATGCAGTTACATAACCTAAAGGACACCATACTTAACACAAGCTTCACCACAAATGTCTGACACCTATAGTGTGAAAGTCCAGTTTACAGAGAAGATGATTTTAGGAGAAGGGTCTGAGATTGATGTGGACTCACCCTGCAGTGTAAAATCTTCTCCTAGCTACTATTTCAGCAGGCCAGCAGTAAACAAGATCATATTTATAGGTTCATAGGTTCATACTAGGCTATCTGCCCTAGGGCATTTAGAAGCCTAGCCAGAATGTGTTTGGCTTTCGCCACCCATTTTAAATTAATTTTGCTATGCCCTTTTTCGAGGTTAGTATGCTTTGCCTCTGTCTAACAGTGACACAGAAGTGATACCTAGGTTAAACCTACGATCTCCCATCCACTCATCAAGATTCCTCTTGAAGAGAGTCAATGAGTGACTCTGCCTAACCTGGACTGGGATTTTATTCCAGAGTGAAGGGAGCCTCTGGGTTATGAATCTGTCCCTCCATCATGTCCTATTTATTTCAGTACTGAGGTTCAAGTCTCTTGAGCGCATAGCTCGATGGGATTTGGATTTTCTGAGGTGCAGCATGTCCATTAATTCCGGGTTGGACATGGCTTTATACGTCAGGAAAAGATCGCCCCTGAACAGGCGGTATGCCACTGAGTAGAGCTGGAGTTTCTTTAACCGGGCAGCATATGGCATCTGTTTGAGCCCTTTGATCCTCTTGGTGAGGTACTTTTGGGGTCTTTCCAGTTGCTGCAGGTGTCTGGTAAGGTACATCCCAAAAGGGGCATTGTACTCAATTATGGGCCTGATGAGGGATGAGTAAAGAGGCACGATGACCTCCCCTGATCTAGATGTGAATCCCTTCATGATTAGATGAGCTATATAAAATGTTTTTCTAACCACTTTGGCCACATGGTTGTCAAATGAGAGACAGCTATCAACTTGGGTCCCCAGGTCCCTAATTCCTTCTTCTGTACTTAATGGATTACCACCTATGTGGTAATTTGCGGGCACTTTGTTTTTGCCAAAGGGGATGACTATACACTTTTTGGCGTTTAGCTTGAGGCCATGGCTCTGGCACCAGTTGTCTGTTTCTATGAGGCCCTTTTGGAGGATGCTTGTGTTGGCTGGAGAGTCAATTATGGCACCCAGTTTGCAGTCATCTGCGAACTTGGTCAGCCATAGTCCTTCCGTGTTGGCCTGTACCTCCGAGAAATATATCCCGAACAAGAGAGGTCACAGGACTGAGCCTTGTGGGATGCCACTTGTAACTGGTTTGGAGTCTGACATGGCTCCATCAATTTTAACCATGTGGGTTCTGTCCTTGAGCCAGTTTGCAACCCATCTACTGACATAGGTGTTTATATTTAAGCTGGTGAGCTTAACTATAATGCCCGAGTGGGGTATTGTATCGAAGGAAGCGAGGTCCAGGTAGGCTGTGTGGACCACCTTTCCCTCATCAATGGCCTTGGTGACTGTTTCAAAAAAGTCAACCAGGTTTAAGAGGCAGGATCTGCCCTTAACAAAGCCAAACTGGGTAGGATTCAGTGTCTGTAGGTCCCCAATATCTTTATTTATGAGGTCCATGATGATCCTTTCCAAAGCTTTGTAGACCAAGCTAGTCAGGCTTATGGGACGATAGTTTCCAGGATCTGTTGAGGCACCACCTTTGTGGAGAGGGGCCACTGTTGCTGTACACCACTATTTGGATACATATCCTGTAGTAAGGCTGAGATTGAACAGTAGTTTTATGTTTGGGTTTAGCACTTCTTGGTGTTCATGTAGGACGCAGCGCAGGACACCGTCTGGTCCCATTGATGCTGTGTTTTTTGCTTTGGAGAGGGCGGCTCTTACATGAGCATCTGAGATGTCAGGGGGGGCAGCACTCTTCTGGGATAGATATTTGCCCTTTTGGTGGGGGGGGATGTTTGCGCTGAACCTGTCAGCTAGGATGTTGGCAATGTCTGTGGGTTCGGTGTATTTTTTGTCATTTTGGACTAATTCTGAGCATATCTGGGAATTTCCACCCAGGTTCCTAACATAACTAAAGAAAGCCTTGTGATTATCCTTAGTGTCCTGTGCAATTTTTCTCTTGAAGCTGGCCTTAGATGATTTTGTGAGTGCCCATAGTTTTTTGCTAATACTGATCAGAGATGCCTTCCCTTTTTGGGATTTTGCTCTATCATTTAGTAGCTTCCTCCTTCTATTGTATAGTTTGTTTATGGCTGGGGTCCACCAGACAGGACGTCTGCCTTTGGAGGATTGGGTCTTGGTTTTATTTGGGATTGCATGATCCATGCATTCCTGAAGGTGTTCATAGAATGCATTTATAAAGGATTCTGCAGTCTGGGACGTATTTTCCACAGGCCCGGGGGCTTTGAAGGATTCCACCTCGGTTTTGAGGAGTGTGTAATTTGCTTTAGAGAAGTTTTTCAAGGTGGTTTTCTGGGCAGGAGGTGGGGTCGGGATGTGAATATCCAGTGAGATTAGTTTATGGTCTGATCTTACCAGTGAGGGATACACTTCTGGTCTGGAGCATAGAGTCCCCATGTTGGTGATGATCAGGTCCAGTATGTTTTCCCCTCTTGTGGGAGTGGCAACAAGTTGTTCCATAGCATTTGAGTTTATAAATTCTAGGAACCTTTGGGCTAGGGTGTTGGAGCTAGAGTAATGCTCTCAGTCTATGTTTGGGTAGTTGAAGTTGCCCAATATAATGGTGTTTGGAGAGACCTTCATATTTTCCAGTGTTCCAGGAAGGCCGAGTGGGGTTCCTGGGTTTGGGAGGCTGGTCTGTAGCAGGCTATAAACTGGAAGGCAGTTTTACCCACTGTTAGTTGCACATGGATAGTTTCTGATGCTTCGTGCTTTGCCACCAACCTGGAGGTGTGAGTATCTTTGACAAATATTGATACTCCCCCTCCTTTTGTGGTTCGGTCCAAGTTTTGGGGCTGAAAAGCATGGCATGAGGTATAACCTGGTAGTGCTGGGGTGCTCTCGGGAGCCTTGAACCAGGTTTCTGTTACTGCAAAGATATCAATGTTCTCCATGCTAAGGAGAGTTTTGAGTGTGTGCATCTTGAGGTTTAGACTTCTGGCATTGAGTAGCATTACTCTTAGTTTCTTATCCCTTGTGATACCTATGGAGGTGGGTTTGTCTTTTGAGCCTTGCCTAAAAAAGGCACTATGGGAGTAGCAAGAGCCTTTGCCAATATCCGAAAGCCCAGGGGTGACAGGTGCAAGCCGTCCCTAGCGAAGCATCGTGGCTTGTCGAGCATGTCATCCCCGGCTGACAGGCATTGGATCCCCTTTGAATGACACCAATACTTAAGCCAATTGTTGAAATTGATCATCTTGTCTTCATATTGTGGCATCATTCTTGGTGAGGGTAAGATGCTACTCAAGGTCAGGGTCATACCGGCCTGGGCCACATGCTCAGAGAGCTCCTCTATGTCTCTTTTCATGTAGTCCAGGGAGGTACGTCTCAGGTTATTCACACCAACATGGACAATGACTGAGTCATATTTGTACTTGCCTTGGAGTGACCTGAGTGCTTGTGTTATGTGGCGGATCCTAGAGCCCAACAGGCATCTCACCGTGACCTTCTCCTTGTTCTGCCTGGTGAGCGGGACGTCAGTGTGCCTGACGATAGAGTCACCTATTACAAATGTATCAGGTGTGTTGTTTAGCCTTAAGGGCTGTGACTTTTTGGCACACTGGCTTTGTGAGCTATGTGTTGCACGTGTTTTGCTTTGGGGTAGCGTTGCTTGGGTGTCTGCTTTGGAGGTCTCTGCTGCTTTGGCAGATTTTTATTTAGAGCCTCCGAGTATGTTTTTGTATGTTTATGTGTTTGGTTTGCTGTCGTGGTAGGTTTATGTGACACTGGAATTGTAGTGAGTGTGGTTTCCTTCTCCTCCTGACTGGTTACGCCAGTACTGAGTTGAGAGATCTTAGCCTTCTGTTTGGCTATATATTTACTTGGTTTATCACACATAGCACATACATACATACACCCATGCAAGTTGATTGGTGTGAGATTAGAACCCCCTACCAGTGTAATTACACAATCTAGAGTACCCAGTATTCAACAGAAGCATCACCACATAAATCTAACTTCTAAATTCTGACAGTACAGTGTAGACAGAACTAATTTCTCATTCTGCATCATAGAATATATTGTGATGCTTAAGGTTTTGTGCAAAGCTATATTTGTTTATATGAAGGAGTAAGTGTAAGCTTATGATCAGTTATAGATACATACTCCTGAATTAGGTCAGCTATGCTGTCTTTAAAGTATATTGCAGAACTGAGACTGACATGTACCTGTGCTGTGTACATAAGACACACACACACTTATGAAACACAAAATGGACAATGAAGCATTCATGGATCATCAGGTTAGGATGACAGTACGTAAACCTTAATGTATAATACTAATATTAGCAATGGTATGTGCTCATGCATATACAATCTGCGCTGTCAATACAAAACAATTCTTAATGTTCCATTGCTCTAGGGCTAAGTAATGATGAATTATGCGTGCCAAGTCTCTGTGTGGTTGTATATAATTTTCAAGTGTCATTTGCAACATAACTGTCTAGAATAAAGTGGTCTGTTAACCAAACAGTTCATGGTATTCCATTTGAGTACTTTAAGCAATTTCCATGTAATGTAATAAAATCCAGTAACAATCCTTATTTTTAAAATCGCTTCCTGAAGCTCAGTGTTGAGAAACGTATTTGTGCAAATATTAGCAAAGTATCAGGGCATGCATAATTATACTTTAATGTGTTAAATTTGGACTGTGAGGTAGCAGTGTCCAGTGGTGTTCACTGGTGCTCCCAGGCAATCTTTGTGCAAATAAGGAGTAGAGTGAAACTGTTGTGATTCTGATTACATGTAGAACAGGTCTGTTTTATCTTAACATATTGCATATATTTGCTTTGCATGTTGTAGTATATCTTTCACATGTTTAAGCCAAAGTTTAATTAAAAAATGAATTGTGCTTGCCTTCCCTGTTTGTGCAGTGTGAGGCGGAGATCAATCAGGGATCACTGCTGAAGGAAAAAGTGAAGACTTTAATTGAGTTAGGCTTCTGTAACATAAACAGACTTAGCTGCAAGATGCAGCCATAAGCACTTTGGAGAGTACTGAGAGCACAAAATCTACATTTCACCTGCTGTTCTCTGTGGCACAAGGTGTAAGCTCAGTGAGCTATATGAAAAAAGAATTTTAAAGAGGGTTTGAGTCCAGTATGCAGATAATTTTACAAAGGGTATCAGAATGTGATTTTGATGATGATTGTAAGACTACATAGGAATGACTTTTTATTTGATTTAACATTTGTTTACCGGGAAAGACTAGTTTGGAAGGAAGCCAATTTTCAACAAAGGCCCAGGGAGAAACACTCCAGATACATGTCTTTTAAACATGGGAGGAAACTGGAGCACCTGGAGGAAACCCACATGAACGCAGGGAGAACATGCAGACTCTGCACAGAAGGCCACCCTAGCCCAGAATCAAATCAGAGAACCTCTTGCTGTGAGGTGATAGTGCTACCACTGCACCACTGTGACTATCCAAAATATGATTGCCCAAATTTTGTCAGTAATGCCTATTGAAATAATGTTTTATACCTAGTATAGATCAGACATGCTTCAAGGGAAATCACAAGTTAATTAGCTGTGCAATTTGTTAAACATGACTAGGATGGTATGTATTTGGAAATAATTATTATGACAGTACATCCTAATGATGTGTGTAGAGCAGGACGTCTTGTGAAATTTGGTCATTATGTTTCCTCACAGTATGGACAGTTGCCAAATGATATAAGCTAAGCATATATGTCAGCCTACTAAATATGTTACATTATAACATAATGGGACAGAAGAGGTGATGAGGGACACAGAGATGGAGAGACATAACTGTTTGTGCTGCGGCACATGTATGAACAACTGTATGATGTGTTGTATTACCTTTTTCCTCATACAGAATATGTGCTGCTCTGACCATTAAGTGAGTGATATAGGGATAGAAAAGGTGCAAAAGTGACATTAATCAGTGCATCCACTTACATCTGGTTAAAGAAGGTGTAGGAAACTGGAAACATGATGTGGATATGAGGATGCTGTTTTGTTGCTAACAGATGTAGCACACACTTACATAATTAAGTCTCCCTGGTCATAGTACCACAACTGCCATATTAAGCTTCACACACACAGTCATAATCAACTTGTTGCTTCCATCTTTCTTGACATGTCCAACGCTTTTAACACAGTGTCCCATCAACTGCTATTTTAAGAACTCTCCTTACTAAACATTAGCCAACCTGCACTCACATGGTTCCAAAGTTACTTATCTGAATGACAGAAGTCTGTTAAATGGCACTCTGAACTCTCCTCTCTACTACCCATCTCAGTTGGAGTGCCACAAGGATCTATCCTAAGCCCTCCTCTTCTCAATTTTTACCAACAAGCTACATAATGGTACTCAGACTGCCAATATTATTCAGTATGCAGATGATTCTAATCTACTCTGCACCCTCCCTCTCACTACTCCAAGATATAACTCAGAAGTCCTTTACTTCTGTAGAAACCTGGATCTCTAAACATCAACGTATCCTTAATCCATGTAAAACTAAATTAATGATCTTTTCCAATGGAAAAATCTCACCAGCATCAATCCTCCTTTCTTAATTTCTTCAAATAACACCATAATAGAACCTGTTTCTCATACAAAACTGCTTGGTATAACTATAGACACAGGCTTAAAATTCGATAAACACCTAGCAGCAGTAATCAAAACAACACATAACAAACTAGGATCCTTATATAGAGTTATGCCTTACCTCACAGACTTCCCCAGGCATTCTATAGCTAGAACCCACTTACTATATACTCTTCTATATACTTTACCTAGCTTTACTAACCTAAAGAAAACAGACTTGGCTGAGTTTGAATCTTGCTATAACAAAATTGTTAGATTTGCAACTAACTCTCCATTAAGATCTCACCACTGTATTGCTCTTCATCAGCTGAATTGGCTTGAGTTGCCAAATCTCTTAAACTTCATCCAACTATCTGCTGATCATTCCATGTTATACCAACCCAACAAATGTTCATCTCAACAACAACTACTACAACCTCAGACCAGTATTAAAAACTTAAGATTCTCTAACAAATTTCTACTAAATGTTACAAAATCAAACAATAGCTTTGGTGATTCACTCTACTCTTATCCCATTGCTAAGATATGGAACAATATACCTCAGGAAATCATAAATACCACTGACATCTTTAAATTCAAACAACACATTAAAGCCTACTTTTTCAACTCATGGCTTTGCTATTGTGCTAATCCTGGAAGATTTCACCCCTCTTTTTCTCCTCTCTTTTGTTTTTCTCTCCCTAGTAATACAGTCAAATGCATAGCCTTTTTTACTTATCCACCACTTGCTCCTGTGTAGTTTCACCTTATTATCCCCTTTACTCTCCCTTTCACTATCATCCCTTGTCACTTTATTTTTCATCTTCTTCTACGTCTTGCTCATCTTTATCTATACTTTCAATTTTGCATCTTCCTATGTCCTGTCACAATCACTTTCACTCTTTTTTTGTGTCATTCAGTTGCTGTATATAACTACCATACATGTTCACTGTCATGTTATTGTTGTAGTTACTATTGTTGCACTAATCTAATATTATGTAAAATGTTAAGTTAATTATGTAGTTTGTAATGTGGAGCTTTTATTCCCGAGCCTCCGCTGAAAATGAACTACTTGTTCAGTCGGACTTTCCCAGTAAACAAATGTCAAATAAATAAATAAATAAATAAAATAAAAATAATATTAATATGTTGAAAAATTACATTACTGTATAACAAATGCCAGGATTCAAACATTTGTCAGTAAGAATTAAACTTAACAGACATATTGCTTATTTTAGCTCACCACAGAGGAGTTTTTGCTTTATTAACTTTTAGTCACATATTGTAAGAAACACAGCATGTGTATTAAAATCACTATGTAAAGAGCAGTTGCACGTTATGTGGTATCCAGCAGGGTGATACATATAGACGAGTAAGTGTACCACAGTTTTCATTACCCTAGCTATGTTTTACTGTATTGCAGTGGAAAAATTATTATTTTCCCTACATTAACTGTGGCAATGTGGTGTAAGGCAAAAACTCACATTTTGCAATAATACTTGAAATGTCATTTAGCATCTCATACTTCACTTGCTCATTGCCAGACATTGTGCAAATGCTGAGGTCTGGAACTGATAAAACTGAAAGGAGTTAGATACATAGGCAGTACATTCACAGGAAAGACAATTATAAAAACAGGCAGTACAAGTGTCACCTAATGCTGGATTTGAAACATTGTCAAGATGAAAAATTACATTTGTAGACTTGAGCATGACCTCAAAACCCCACAAAGGAAACTCTACTTCATACAGGTCAAAACTGCACCATTGAAGGAACAGTGATAACCTATTCAGCCAAAGGATTATGTAAGTATTAGTTTTCAGCAAAGTAATTGCATGAAAGTGCCATAAGATGACATTTACTGTACAGCCATCATAATAATGAATTCAACAGTACAAAGGGGTGAGAGAAAAGGGGTGCAGTTAGAGACAGATGGACATACACATATCAAAGGCTGGAATTATAGGCCATTAATGCTCATCTGTATGATGTGTCCTCAATAGTCATCTGTCATGCTCTGTATCATTAATTGATGGCTCTGAGGATCAAGAAGCTTTAGGAGAGGCAATACCTGATTAAGACATGAGTAGCATAAGGGCAGTGTATTTATGGTCATGGATGTGTTGCCAAATGCTTTTTGCAGCAGTATTCAAAATCTGCTAATTAAGGGTCATACTTGGCTAAAAGTTAAGATGTAGGTCATGAAATATATCATAGAAGAATGACATCACAGTCAGAAATAATGTGACATACACTGGGAATAGAACCCTTGATGCTATGACCAAAAACAATTCTTCAGACAAGTGAGTTATGTCAATGCTCCACAGAGGAAGTTGCAATTTGCTGCATCCAGTAGTCAAAGAACTGCTAGTGTAACTGTTGTCAAGCATTTCCTTTATTCTGCCTTTAATCTGATTCTAATTCTGATTGTGCAGCATGTTTAAGCACCTTTACAAAAGTCGAACTGAATTACTGATAGTGATGGCAACAACTAACCAGGTATTGCCATAAGACAAGAACAGCCATTCACAGTTACCTGGGATTGGTGTGTGATGCCAAAGTCTACAGAAATACTGATGACAAAAAGTGAAGGTGTTTTTATAGGCCAGTTATGGTCATGTGCGTTGTGTGTGATTCTATTTTTTGACCAGATTAAACATGTGAAAAGGGAGGTTGAGAAGAAAGTGCTAAAAATCAGGAGGCAAACAAAGGGGAGGACACAGAGGTAAGACTTAAGGAAATTTCAGGAAAGTAGAGGGAGAGAATCATAGCTATCCAGTTCTTCACAATATAAATGAAGACAGAATTAGAATAATTTAGACTGTCACCACACCAAGGGTAGGTAACAACAATGGAATAATATTTTAGAGCCAACTGTAACAAATCAAGTGTGTCAGGAAAACACATAGGTAAAGTGGAGAGCTATATGTAGTTCTTTATTTTTTGTGGGACAGGTGCTCATATTTCATTTTTTAATTAGAGAGAGAGAGGAAAGTTGGGGAAGGGGCTTAGGAATGTGAGGGTCAGGTAGGTAGATTAGGTGAGGAAGCTGGGGCAGACATACAGGACAAACAGAACAGACAGAGATGGTGATGGGCACAAAAGATTGGGGGCAACATGACTGGGGATGGGTAGTGGACATCAGAGACACATCTATGTCAAACCTGAGAATAGCAAGGATCTAGGCATCATCCTCAGAACTGTAATCACTGTCTCCTGTCTCAGTTTCCTGTTTCAGTGCTCAGTGTGGTGTGACAACTCCACTTAAACCTGGAGCAGTAATTAAAAAGCCTCAATCCTAATACTGTCTACAGTAAGGAAGTATCACTGAAAGCAGGGATAGAAATACACAATTTCCCCTAAGAGTACACTGGGAACAGGCTTCAAACCTGAGAATGGACTAAATGCTTCACTCCAGGTCCCCAAATGAGTCATCACGGTAACCACTGCAAAGCACTGTGTCCCACTTCTAGGTATTTGACACACTCACTCTTAAATATTTGATACTCACACATACAAACACTCTTGGGAAAGACTTGCAGAGATTTACCTGCTATCTCCTCTTTCCCAAATTACAAGGTAATGGCTGCCACCAGATAAATACCACAACACCCTCAAAAGGGGTGTTCAAGTATATTGGATAAAATAAAGATTGATATAAATGACAGTAGGAAATCAAAGCAGTAAGGCTTTTTAGAGTGGCCCTGGCGTTATCACAATAAGTATAAACACCCTCAGGTTACTAAAAGTTTTTGTTTGTTTCTTTCGGCTTTTACAAGTGCTTTCTAAAAAAACAGCCACAATAAAAGGTAGTAAACTATTTAATAAATAAAATGATTTAAAACACATAAACACTGAATAACTGATTCCAATAAGCCACAGAGTTTCACACACAGGAGATATGAAAATAACACTGTAGGATAGGTTTCACACTTATTGTAGAAAAACTCTAACTATCTTACTGTAAAGCCATAATTGTCTAAAGATTAACTACCCCTGTCTAATCTAATTAACTCAGCAAGGAAAGATGATACTCTTACTTCTTCAAGCAAAGTAACAATATATGTCCCCTCTTCAGGCTGTTGTCTGGTCTTCAATGACTGGAATAGCACCTCCATCTATTTCTGCTGAACAGCTCTGGAAAACTCTGTGTGATTACTGATCTGGAAAACAACAACTGACAACTACAACAACTATTGATCTAGCACTGAACTACTGCAACTGCGATACTGGCCTTTGACTCAGCACCTGCTTTTATAGCAGAATTATTTTTAAAAGTCACAGAAAGCTGTTATGAGAATTCTACTCTCTCATATCACACTTTAAAGAGTAAACAAAACAGCTGTCATGGAGATTCTATTCTTTTCAGCTTTGGCACATGATGACATTACATCTAGGTCAGGTGACTGACTTAACCTACATTCAGAATTCTTTTTAAAAAATGTGTACATTTGGACAGCCCGAAGAACATACCTGATTCAAACATCTCACACAAATCAATGTAATAATCAAAAACATAAATGTATTTACATACTTATAGCTAGCCATGCTGGCATATATAACAAAGGGTAATTTATAATTATTTAAAAGTATTTAGAAAACTTCAGATAATCATGCTAGCAAAGATAACAATATATAATAACTTCACATTTCCCCCCTCTATGAAGACTGAAGCTAGATTTTCCAGTGACCCTACAATATTGCTGCTTGAATAAAATGGAGCTGACTGAAAATGTATCTACCCATGCTCCTTCCTGACAATCCATCTGCATTATCATTATTAATCCCACTATGGTGTTGTACTGTCATGTAATATGCCTGTAGCTCTATGCTCCACCTCAGTAAATTAACATTTTGCTTACTGACTGTTTAGTCATATTAAAGGGTTATGGTTTGTAACCACAGTTAATTTTCTTCCATATAGGTAAGGCTGAAGCTTTTGCAATGCCCATACTATGGCTAGGCATTCTTTCTCTATAGCTGCATAAGATTCCTCTCTCTGTTGCAGCCTATGGCTAAGGTATATACGGGATGCTCTTCTCCCTCTGAAGATACTTGGCTGAGTACAGGCCCCACCCCATAATTTGAAGCATTCACTTGTACAACAAATTCCTTGCTGTAATCTGGACTAACATAGGGGGTCCTCCCAAAACATCTTTAAGCTTGTGGAATGCTTGCTCACAATCTGTGGTCCACACTACTTTATCTGGCTTGTTTTTCCTTGTTAGGTCAGTAAAGTGTACAGCTATTGTACTGTAGTTGGGCACACATTTCCTATAGTACCCCACTGTCCCTAGGAAAGCTCTCACCTGCTTTTTCGGAACAGGGACAGGCCACACCTGAATAGCTTCCACTCTAGCTGGTTCTGGCCTAATTTTACCACTCCCTTCTGTATGTCCTAAGTAGGAGACTTCTGTTATACCCACGTCACACTTGCTGGCTTAATGTTAAACCCTGCCCTTTTTAATCTACCTAAGACCTGCCTGAGATGTTGAAGGTGTTTTTGCCAGAAATGGCTGTAAATGGCAATATCACCAAATAAGTGAGAGCATTACCTCCTGCTCCTCCTAAGATATGATCTACTAATCTCTGGAAGGTTGCTGGGGCATTCTTCATTACAAAGGGCATCCTTGTAATCTCATATAATCCAAAGGTGCTACAAAAGCTGACCTCTCTCTAGAAATGGGAGTCAAGGTGACCTGCCAGTATCCATTGGTCAGATCAATAGTAGTCAGATACTTAGACCCACCCAGCTATTCTAAAGCTTCACCTGTTCTCAGCATGGGGTGTACATCTGACTCTGTAGTCTACGCAGAATCTTAGACTACCATCTTTCTTCAGTACCAATACTACTGAGGAAGCCCAAGGACTACTGTACTCCTGGATTACCCCCAGCTCCAACATCTCCTTTATCTCCTCCTTCAAAGTCTGTTTGACTCACTCAGGCAACCTATAAGGAGCTTGCTTGACAGACCTTTGGGGTCCTGTATCCACATGGTGCTGCACTAGGTGGGTACACCCAGGTTTTCCAGTAAACATGCCCCCAAATTCCTGTAACATTGCTCATATTTCTTTAACCTGAATAGGGGATAGCTGCTGAAATATTGCTACCTCTCCCACAGAAGTGTCAGTCCAAGCCTCACTGAGAAGGTTAGTTGCCGGATCCCCCACAGACTTCTGCTACCATCCACTGTGAATACTCAGCACCAGGGTCTCCCTATCATGACAAGATTTCATTATGTTATCATAGTAGAACTTATATCCCTCCCTCCTGCCTATCCTTTGGCATTGCTCACAGGTCTTACAGTACCCTGTTACATCTTGTGCAGTCCTAGGATAATAAACATTCTGCATAATTCATCTTTTGGTATGCTTTATGCCCATATGACCTGCAAAAGAAATGTGATGTGCTATCACTAGAGGTACCAGATGGTAGGCTGTGAGCACTACCAACTGCTATATTACCTCAGCTTCTGTCCCTCCCCCAGGGGTCCACTCCCTATACAGTAACCCTTTGTTATCTACAAAAATAAATATTATGGGCTATGGTTAGAGGTACCAGACTGTAGGCTCTGGGCTCTACCAACTGCTGCATTACCTCACCATCTAGCCCTCCCTCCAGCGTCCAATCTCTGTTTAGTACCCTTTTGTCATCAATAAAAGTAATGTTATGGGCTATGGCTAGATTTGCCAGACAGTAAGCTCTGGACTCTACCAACTGTCATATTACCTCACCTTCTATCCCTCCTTCAGGGATCCACTCTCTGTTCCAGCATACAGACTCCCTTTTTCATGAGCATCAGGTGCCTCCTTAGCTGCCTCCTTCAAGCCATGTAACGTAGGGTCTGAAAGCTGTTCTTGTATCAACTTTACTTTTATGACCCCTCCTAGCTCCCCTTCCACAGGAAACCCAGTATCCTCAGTCAGTGGTGCCTCACTGTCAACCTGTTTACCACCATTCTCTTCTGTCAATACACTCACCATGTCCAAAGGAACACCAGTACTTACCAGTAGCTGTGGTTCACCTTAAGGCTCACTGCTATAAGGTAGCCCCTCCTTGAAGTAACCACATCACCAGCCGCAGCTTCAGCCATATGATCTGTTTGAGTCTCCTCAAGGCTAACAGACCTATGTGCCTGTCTCCAAGCTTGACTGCATGTCACTTTATGCATGCAAGGTACTACATTATCAAAATCATTCCCTTTTAAGACATCTGCAGGGATATCCTCAAACACACCTATCTGCTTGTTCCCTTTTCCACACTCCCAGTCAAGATAAATCCTGGCCAAAGGTATTTGGAATGGGGTCCCACTCAAAGCTTTGACTGGTGTGGACTGCCCAAGCAATTACTGCTCCTCATTAACAACTGCAAGCCTCACAATGGTTATATCAGAAGCTGTGTATCTGTTAGCAAAGGCCTGTCTTACATCCACTAAGATAGGTTACACATTATGGTGATAATTTGGCACCTCTGTTGTTTCCAGAAAACTAACCACTTTCATTCTGTCATTCTCACTTGCTGGCTCAATCAACTTTTGTTTCCCACCCTGCTTCAATGGACATTTGTATGCTACATGGCCCCTTCTGATTACATTTATGTTTACATTTGAAACATCTAATTCCTGATCCTGACTGTTTGCTTGAACTACTGGCTTTTCCTGTTAGGGTTGAACTCTGTTAGAGTGGTTTAGGCTGCCCACCATGGGTTTCGTTAAGTCCATGTGCAGCACAGAGTATCCATTTCTTATGCAGTGGTGTCCTTCTTACCAAGTAGAGATCCCCTTTTCTTCCTGTCTCATTTGCAGAGTCATACTCTCCATCTTCCAACCAGATGCTTATGTTCTCAGTTCTGAGTGCTTGTTCCCTCACCAATAGGTCTACCAGTAATTCAAAAGTGTGACCTGCCAGCCACTCATGTGAACAAGTACTTAAATCAGCAATGTAATCACATATGCTCTCATCTGCCTTGTGTGTATCTTCACAAACTTTTTTCTATACATTTCTGGAGTCACTTTAAAACAAACAAGTAAACATTGTTTTACACAATCATAATTCAAACAATCAATATCAGACAGTTTAGCAATTGCATTAACAGCTCTACCATGGAGTAAGGGTGTCAGTAACCCTACCCAGGTCCCTTGGTCAGCATTATATTTTCTACATACCTTCTCAAATATATAAATAAAACTATCAAAGTCATCCCCCTCCCTGTACTGAGGAAATAGTTTACTAACCATTAAAGCTTCTGGAGTCAAGTCATTCTCTTCCCCATTACTTGCATGACCCTGTCAAAGGGTTTGAAGCTGCTTTATGTGCTGTCTCTGCCTCTCATTTTCTTCAGCTTCCATCTGCAAATGCTTGATCTCTAGTTTCTTTTCAAGCTGATGCTGCTTCTCTCTCTCTCTCACTCTCTCTCTCTCTCCCCTCAGCCTCCAAACATCACAGTTCATGCCGATGCTGCTTCTACCTCTCCTCAGCCTCCAACCTTCACAGCTCATACTGATACCACTTTTCACTCTCCTATTTTTTAGCCTCCAGTTTAAGTCTTTTTAACTCCAGATGGATTTTTAAGTCCTCTGAGGAAAAGGTATACTGTCTGGTCTCGGAAGGCTGCTTATCCCAAATGCCAAACTGGATATCCTTTGAACTGCTGGTTTGCTCTGCAGCTCCAACTAAGGCTGAGAGCATTGCTTCCTTAGTCAGGATGGCATGCACCAGACCTTTGGCTTTGTACACCTTGGCCAACTGGTTCCTGCTCAGCTTGCTATAATCCTCTGCTGACATCTTTGCCTGCTGTCCCTAACTGAACTAACTAAAATAATTAGAACTGTTGTGAAATGAAGCTCTGTATGTGTACCTTGTTGGTGTTGAGAGGGCCACCTCAATGATAGCTACCCACAGGCTAATAAAGCTCAATTAAAATCCCACCACTGCCAAATAATGTGGCAACCCCATTTAAACCTGGGGCAGTAACTAAGGAGCCTCATTCCTCACCACTGTCTCTGGTAAGGGGTTGTCACTGAAAGCAGGGACAGAAATACACTATATCCCCTAAAAGTACACCAGGAACAGGCTCCAAACCTGGACTGAACTATAAGCTTCACTCCAGGTCCCCAAATGAATCTTCATACTAACCACTGCAAAGCAGCGTGTACCAGTTATAGATATCTGACACGCTCCTTTTTAAATAGTTGATATTTATACATACAAATAATCTTGGAAAAGACTGGCACATATTTACCTGCTATGTCCTCTTTCCCACATTACAAGGTAATGGCTGCCACTAGTCAAATACCACAATACCATTCAAAAAGGGTGCTTAATTATATTGGATAAAATAAAATGTTGATATAAATGGTAGTATGAAATTCAAGCAGTAAGGCTTTTTGGAGTGGCCCTTTTGATATTACAATAAGCATAAACACTCTCAGGTTGCTAAAAGTACTTTCTAAATAACCAGCCACAATAAAAGGTAGTAAAATATTTAATAAATAAAATTATTTAAAATATATAAAAATCGAATTAATGATTTCAATAAACCACAGAGTTTCACACACAGGAATTATGAAAATAACACTGTAGGATAGGTTTCATGGTGATTGTAGATAAAAACTCAAACTATCTAATTGTAGATTCCTAACTGCCTAAATATTAACTGTCCCTGTCTCATCTAATTAACTCAGCAAGGCAAGATGATGGTTTTACTTCTGCAAGGTGAAAGAAGAATATATGTCCACTCTTCAGGCTGTTGTGTAGTCCTCAGTGACTGGAATAGCAACTCCTACTATTTCTGCTGAACAGCTCTGGAAAAGTCTGAGTGATAACTACTGATCTGGAAAACAATTGACAACTACAACAACTACAACAATTACTGATCTACTACTGAACTACTGCAGCTGCACTACTGGACTTTGACTCAGCACCTGCTTTTATAGCAGATTTTTTTAAAAGTCACAGAAAGCCGTTATCAGAATTCTACTCTATTATATCACAATTTAAAAAGTAAACAAAACAGCTGTTGTGGAGATTCTATTACTTTCAATTTTGGCACACAATGACATTGCATATAGGTCAGCTAATTGGCATAACCTAAATTCAGAATTCTTTTTAAAAACATGTACATTTCATCAGCCAGAAGAACACACCTGATTCAAAAATCTCAAAAAAATTAAAGCCATAATCAAAAAACATAAACTCATTCACAAAATTATAGCTAGTCATGCTGGCATATATAACACAGGGTAATTTACAGCTATTTAAGATTATTTACAAAACTTCAGCCAGTCATGCTAGCACAGATAACAATATCTAATATCCTCACAGTTGCATCATCTTGGCAGTATGACAAAGCACCTTTTCTACTTAGCTGATTTGGGCACCAAGTCCCCTTTGCATGAGATCCTCCACCAGCCCTGTCAGCTCTTGGCAGGTGGCAAAATTACCACCTCCAGTATGACTACTACTCCTGGAGGATACCAGTTCACCAGAAGCCAGAACAGAGCTCCCTGATGTAGATGGTGCAGGTAGGACAAGGGTTGGGGAGACAGCATTCACAGCTTGGGACCCTGAAGTGTCTAGTTGAATGTGATATTCTCAAATAATTTAGGCTAATAATAGCCCATGCCATATTAATGTAAAGTTGCCAACACTGCTAGATATTTGTTGTCCTTATTTTCTGAGCATCTTGCCCTGTTCTCAGCTTACTAACAGAAATGCAGTGTCAGGGGCATTTCTTTGCATCTTTATTTCAATCTGTAATAGAGCTGATTCGGATTTCGGAAAGATTTTTAAACAAAGGATGGAAAGTGTGATATTATTAGAATATAAATGTTGTTAAGGTTGTTTTTATATCTTTTAAGGTGATTCCCCTTTTTTCTTTAAGTCCACTTTTCTTTAAGTTGACTCTGCATGATATACAACACTTTAGAGAGAAGAGTCTCTTCAGTATTGCTTGTTGTTGCAGTCAGAATAATCATTAACACTTGCAAGCCATTAGCATCTAAAAATTGTCATTATTCCTCCCTGCAGTCCTAGGGAGTCTGTGTGCAATTGTGTAGCTACTTACATGATGTTTACATCCTCTACACATGCCCCCAGATTTACTAAACTTCCATGCAGGACTAGTCTGGTCCTGTACGGAAGCTGCCGCTTAGGAGCAGGATGGCAGTGCACCATGCATATTAATGAAGGTGCACTGCCCCACCTCCTAGGCATACACAGAGTGTGTACAAGTGCAGGAGGAATGTCTGAGAGCAGAGCTCTCAGAATAAACATGCCCCTACAAAGTAGAACAGCAGAAAGTGGAAATAAATGAGCAAGGTCACTCATAGGTGTCTGCATATCCCCACCAACATACCTCCATGTGTACAACAGCAACAGTACATACAAATAAACTGAAGAAAACCCATTATATTGTTCTTAAATCTGAGTACAGCTAACAGTAGGTGAGCGGGTGTGCCCATCACTTAGCTATGGTTAAAGCAGCTTAAAAGGTTGAAGAGGATAACAAGGAAGAGATATGCAAAGGAAGCAGCACAGCAATAGTGTAGTGGGCATGGCGTCCGCCTAATGAGCAGGCATTCCCAGTTCGAGTTCCACTGCAGCCCATACCATTCTCCATGTTAAATCTGTATATGAACATTTTTTCTCATATATTTGCTGTATAACCTACTAAATAACATTTAAATGTGAACTGGACTACTGTATTAATAAGGCACTAGTAAGCAGGTTTAAGCACAAATAAGCAGTAGTAAGTATATATAAGCACTAGTAAGAGTGTTTAAGTGCATTTGCGTGGGGGTAAGTATTACGTACACAGATTAAGCAACTAACGGAGTGGTAGAAATGGTAACCAGAGGGTAGCAGTGCTTAGCTCTGTGCAAACCCGTGCACACCCAAGTACAACTGCTTTAATGTGCCGTAATCACTCTGTACCCAATGGCCCATGTTCTGTCCAGCAACAAAATAAACAGGTTCTGCAAGGCTCAAACTCAGGACCCTGTACACTATAGTCACAGTAGTTAACCACTAAGCCATCATAGCAATCCATGCGAAAAAGATATCAGCAAACTAATCCTCACCTCATGAAAATCAAACCAAACATGTGAACTGAATCTATGTACAGTGTGATGTTGTATAACTTGCTATATATATATATATATATATATATATATATATATATATATATATATATATATGTGAACTGGAGTACTGCAGTAAACATAGGTGCGAGGTTTTATTGTAATAAAGTGCAGAAGTCCCTAGGACCCCATACAGTGTATGTACACATGCATCATGGATACCAGACACATCACATATATAACCTGTAATGAATAATAAATCACTGCCAAAAGGCAAATTAAATGCTAATTAACTATTAAGCAATGCTAACCATTGTGCAGCTCAACTTAGTAAGTGTAAGCAATGTGTAGGGCAGCCAATTCAATCTGCCTAGTGGTATCTCTTTAAGCAGTGCCAACATTAGGTAAGCAGGTGTGCCCATAGCTTAGCCTATTCAAAACAGGCCAATCATGGAAAAGTGTGGGAAATTGGCTGTATTTAACCCCCACAGGCAGGAATACTACCCATAACTGGCTGTAGCTCCCTACTGCAGGCAGAATGGCTGGAGTGGGTGAAGGCACTCGATTTAGAGCACAGCGCTGGGTCATCCAGGAGTCAAAAATCGTGGTATGGCTCCTGGTAAAACACTATGAGGAGAGACTACTGCAGGGCCAGTACCAGGGCTCGCAGTATAAAATGGAGGCCTGGGACAGTCTTGCACATGACCTCACCAGTGCCACAGGTATCCCCTGGACTGGTGAGCAGGTCAGGCACCACCATACTTACCTGAAGCGGCAGAGGGGGGGGTTGTACTGGAAGAGAGGATCCAGGAATCTTGTCAGATGCCTAATGCCCCAATACTAAGTACTCATTCTGCTAAGTAGGTAATAATTACCTAGCTTGTGTATACTATGGATAGGTATGGCTAAATATCACTGTATTTCTCTGACAGCTGCAGATGAGCGGACTGTGAACCAGCAAGCCCATGATACTAGGCTTCAAAGGCTGCAGCATGAGGCAGGTTAGTAATTATTCAGCATGTACTGTCATAACAAATAAATATAAGAGCATGAGAAAGTGTTGTACCAGTATAAATAAAGGTGTACTATTCTGTGAATAAAGGTATAACCCCTGGAGTGCTTCTGTTTACTCTTCTTTCATATGTTGTTGAACTGTTGCATACTATAAATAGTGCTGTTGTATTCAGCAGTGTTACCCACATTGTGGTATGCAGATACAATAAGTATGAAGGTCTGTATAACAATGTTGGAAGTGCCAAGAGGTCAGTCATATTGTACAAGTGAAGGAGACTTAGAAAACATTAAAAAGATTCACATAAATTCCCTAATAGCACAGTGTACTGTAATGTTAACTCTAAGTTTTATCACACACAGCATGGGTTTGAATCCTGGGAGTACTAGTAAGTTGAATGCATGATTATTCCCCACACCTGTACAGGTTTTGTTACAATGTTAAGATAGAAAGCTGTATGCATAATTACACCCAACAACAGTATCGAATTTTCTAGAATGTTCAAATAGAAAGTTGTATGCATATTCATACCCCTCAACTGTTCCAATCTGTCCAGCATGTCCAGATAAATGGCCCACATCACCAGCCTGGTACTCTTGTTCCCCTGAAAAATCATTGTGATAATCCAAAAAATATACGCAGCCGTTAATGACATGTAACTGATAGTTAGATGTGTACATAGTCAGAGAATGTATATGAAAGCAAACCTATCATTCCAGCATCTCACCCAAAGTGTATGAGAGCAATTCTCAACATATGTTGCATTAACACCTGCATCTTGTTACGCCTGTATGTAAGACACAGGTCATGTATATAATAATCTATAAACATACCATTGTACAATATAAGGCCATTGGGTAGTGTAATAATACATGTAAGGGACAGATCACTGCAGTGACTATGAATGTAGTGAAAACTACAAGGATATATTAGTTGTTAATTGAACTCTCTCTCTCACCCCTACCATATGTGCAAAAATAACCCAATGACACACCTCAATCGGTATGTGTACACTCCAAACTTTTGTCGGGATATATGTCCTATTGGTTTATAAATATTCACATTTGTTTCTATGCATGTGCAATGTTAAAATACCAACATATTGGTGGCCTGTTGCCATCAATGAAACCTGCATGCTGTTGTAATGGTGACTGTTGTTCCACAGATGCATGTGTTCTGCTTGCTCTGCAACTGTTTTACATCTGGTGTGTTGGGTTAATGGGTATATCTATGCATGCTGTTATAACTAATCCTGAATGCTGTCGACTATTACTAACCCATATCTGTCTGTAAACTGCAACACCATAGCTTGTATGAGAGGCCGGTCCCAGCAGACCCACCTGTCCTACCTCAGCTGGCCATGGCACCGGGCACCAGCACATATGGGGCTCAGCCTGGGACCTCCTCCTCCGTAGGCCCTGCACCACCTTTGGGTGGAACCACCACAGGGGATGGGGCTTGGCCCCCCCTGGAGCAGGGAGAGAGACAAACCAGTCATCAGGTCTGGGCTGTTGTGCGTAGGGAGATCAATAGGGCTTTTCGAGACCAGCTACGCCAGCTTGAGGGCTGAGTGGCACAATTAGAGGGTGAGCCTGTGTGTGTGTGTGTGTGTGTATGGGGTCCATACAGGTCCCCGACAGCACTTTCTGCTGAAGCAGAAATCACCGAACATACTTAACTGAAAGTGCTGTTCACTGAAGCAGCACTTTCGGATAAGTATGCTCATTGTGCCGGTCGCACTATAGTGCGGATAAGGGAAAATTCCCTTTTCCCCACTGTAGTGTGACCTCGGACTGAGAATATTAAAGTAGGGGGGTGTGGGGGGCACAACCCCCCACACAGAGGGTGCAGGGGGACAAGAAGATTTATTTTTGTTTTTGTTTTTTTTCTAACACACTTTAATGAAAGCACTTTTTCGGTGAAAGCGCTTTCATTAAAGTGCGTTCACTTATTGTGGATTCTGACTTTTGAACTTTTGTTCAATAGTCCTAGATCCGTGTGTATATATACCCATAACTAAAGAGATATATAACTCCCCCTCTCTGTAGTACAAATGTATACATACATAGACAGACGTATATATAAATACCCACATATAAATATATACATATGCAGACACCCATACATCCACATCGTTAGATATATATATACAGCAATATATATATATATATATATATATATATATATATATATATATATATATATATATATATATATATATATATGTGTGTGTGTGTGTGTGTGTGTATGTGTGTGTGTAGATATACACAGATATATAGCTATGATATGATATAGCACTTAAAAATGCTATATGTTCACAGGCTGTGCCAATGGGGGTGAGGGGCACAATCAACAAATGTGTAACACTTAGCATAATCCCCCCCCAGCCAGACAGGGGAAACATACAAACCAACACACAAACAATGTAAACAATCCACTGCTCCCCAGACCACAGGCAGGATACAACCGGGGGGGGGGCACAGTGTACCTGCTAAGTCTCATCTTGCAACAGAGACAGGATTGGCCCTTGAAGGACACCCCAAAAATTGTCTTGTAATAGAAGGATGCACGTGCGATGACCTTTCAAGGTGGGATGTGTACGTACCCGGACTACAAAGGTGGGAAAGCCTGATGAACCATTGGTTGAGAGAACGTACGAGATGGGTCCTGTGAAGTGGAGAGTGGGCAGTGTGTAGTGGTGTGTTTAGACCTGACCTGCACCCAGAGTAAGGATGAGTGCTGTAGAGGAGGTGCGGGGGGAACTATGGATATGTAATTATGGGTCTAGGCATGCTGGTGTTGGCTGGAGAAGTTCTATTCGGTCCGCCCCATTGATGTAAGCAATAGTGTTTACTGGGCAGAGCCACCACCCAATGAGCAGCCAGTCCTGCTACAAGTCCCACTGCAGCACAGTCTATTTTACATGACAAAGTATGGTATAACCAGATGTATTGTTGCAAATCTCACTAAATAACACCAAAGAACACATGGCCGCAACAACCCACTGTAGGCATGTACGTCGAAGTAATTGGCATCACAAGGTATAATTGTTGTCCCCACCCCCACCCAGGGGTGTGAGTGTCCAAACCTACCTCCAAATGCAGTGTAAATACACAGCTGTTGCTGTAGAAGAAATGGCCACCTGTGGACCTTCTCATCAGCCAACCTGCACATCCCCGGACATTTCCCCTACTATCTGCACCTCTGTGTGCCCCATTAACACCACTTACTTGTCGACCCCTGTTTCATTACTATTACTGTTCACAGTCACAAGTAGGTGACACCCTCTTCCCCAACTATACTGGCAAAATCTGGAACCCCCTACCCATTTGTATTACCTCAGCTGTCCCACATGACACATGTAAATAACACATGAAGGAACACCTCAAGCACACTGGGAGCAGCACATGCTCACCACCTGGTGAATCCCCCCCCCAACTAACACTCTATACCACTACACCAACTAGTGAAACTGACACTTTCTGTCCTGTCCGCATACAAATCCCAACATCCTACATACATTCCCTATTGCTCCACCACCAATCATTCCAACAGCCTACTATACAGTTACAATGTCCCCCCTCTACCGACCTACCTACTCCTTCACTATTCACTTCTACTCAAACACACAGGTATGGCATAACTAAACCTAATCTGAATACCTGAGTGTAACCTGACATGTAAACCTAACCTAAGCATATATAATACCGACATGTTAATGTGAACTAAGCATGAAGAATGTGGTACGTAGCTATGTTAAGTCTGTTACTCTATGAATGTGTACACCTCAGTAGTATGTGTAATGTGTAGCTGCAGATTACTGTGGAGCTCCATTCCCCGGGCCACCACTGACAATGGAGAAGCATCCAGTCAGATTGTCCCGGACAACAAATGTGAAATATATACATGAAGTAGTCCAGGGTATGAAGCAGCAAGCAGTATTTAACCTGTTTGGGTGGCAGTAAGCAATGCCCACACTGGTTAAGTAATGTGGAGGCCAACCCAGTGTAAGACGCCATAACCGGAGGTCAGCAAGTCTGAGCCTCGCGCACACCAGCGCATACCCGCCTACATTTCCACTACAGTGCCTTAGGCCCTCTGTAGCCAACAGCTCTCATCATGCCCATTAACAAAATAATCTGCACCCCCAGGTTCCAACCCCCCCCACCCTGCACACTATAGTCTAAGTGAGCTACCACTAAGGCATGGCAGAAACACATTCAGCTGCTGTTATCACAAACATATCATCCAGCACAGTCATTCAACAGTATAGGGAATGTATGTAGGTATGTAGATTAATACCAGCAAATGTGCAGATCACTTAATCACAGTATTCTAAGCATTCTATGTGTATCAGTGAACAGTGCCTGTCCAAACATACTGTGAGAACAGTAGTCTTGCATAATACTGAAGAGAAGAATGAATAACGGTGCACGCCGTGGGAGCATGTGGGCATGCTTCATGCACAGAATGTCACACCTGGGACGTTGGTTCTGCAGAACCGAAAGATGTGGCTGGCCCAGTGTGTGAGCAAACCTCTGCTTCTCAAAACCTTGGCAGGATGCTACCAGTGGGAGAAACAGTGTAGACCAGCAAAGAGTACCCGTGACACAACAACAGGTCTGTCCCTGGTGGGACGAACCAAACCTTGTGGGTCACATAGGTGTTCCCACCAGTATCGTAGGAGGATCAAGGGAGGCTCGAATGTACGTGTACTAAATGGATGAAGAGCCTGCAGAAGCTTGGATCGAGACAGTATAATGGAGGAGTACCAACGTGCAGAGAGAGAAATGTGTGGAGGTGCGGTATGGCTGGGCTAGCTACTATGGAATGGATGGATGCTGTGTACGTGGAGCTCGGGGGCCGGGAGAAGGAAATATGGGTTTTAAATTATGGTAGAAGTATGCAAATGAAGCAGAACAGCAATAGTTTAGTGGGTAGAACATCCGACCAATGAGCAGGCATTCCTGGTTCGGGTCCCACTGTAGCACAGTCTATTTTACACAGCAAAGCATGTTATAAACAGTATTTTTGTTGCAAGACCCACTAATAGCTGAAATATATGAACTGGAGTACCGCAAGATATGCACATGTGACATAGCAGTGTCAGATAGAATAAGGCACTAGTAAGCAGGTTTAAGCACAAATAGGCAATAGTAGGCATATGTATGCACTAGTAAGTGGGCGTAAGGCCTTATGACTGCTTTAGAGTACCTTAGTCACTGTGTATCCAATGGGCTTTTGTCAGCCCGGCAACAAAATAAACAGCCATGCAGGTCACAAACCCAGGACTCTATACACTGTAGTCCCAGTAGCTATCCACCAAGCCATAACAGACGTACAGAAGAATGGGGTAGTAGTAAACATGTACTCACCATAGTATAATCAAACTGAACCTGTGAAAGGCATCAGTATACAGTCGTATGTGCCATAACTGACTACAGAACATACATATGTGAACTGGAGTACAGCAGTAAGTCCAGATGTGAGGTGTTAATGGAATAAAGTGTAGAAGTTCTCAGGACCCCAGACAGTGTCCATACACATGTCTCAAGGATACATGACACATATATAACAAGTGTCGAAAGGGAAATCAATGGCAAAGGGCAATTACCATGAAAATCTAATAATATGCACCACTAAGCGTAGCATAGCACTAGCTCCCAGACTACAGGTAGGATACTACCAGTGGGAGAGACCCGCCAAGTCTAATCTTGAAACAAAGGCAAGAATGTCCCTTGCGGGACAACCCCAAAATGTTATGCATATTCGGGTTTCCAGCCATTACACAGATAGCCTACGAAAGGGCACGCATGTTCCCGGACTACAAGGTTGGGGAAGCCTGATGACCCATGGGGCGAGACAACGTACGTGATGGGTCCCGAGAAGTGGAGACTGGGCAGTATGTAGTGGTGTGTTTAGACCCGACCTGCACCCAGAGTAAGGCACAGTGCTGAAGAGGAGGTGCAGGAGGGAACTATGGGTATGAAATTATGGGCCTAGGCATGCAGGTGTTGGCTGGAGCGGTTTTATGTGGACCACCCCAGGGATGTAAGCAATAGTGTGCATTGGGCAGAGCTGATGCCTAACAAGCAGCCATGCCCAGTACGAGTCCCACTACAGCAATGTCTAGTTTACATGGCAAAGGATGGTATAACAAGATGTGTTGTTGTAAACCCACTAAATGACACCAAAGAACACATGGTCACAACACCCCACTGTATGCATGTAAGCCAAACTAATTGGCATCACAAGGTATTATTGCTGTCCTCACCCCCACCCAGGGGTGTGAGTGTCCAAACCTACCCCCAAATGCAGGGTATATACACAGCTGTTGCTGTAGAAGAAATGGTAGCTGTGGACCTTCCCATCAGCCTTCCTGCACATCCCTGGACATGTCCCCTACTATGAGCCCCTCTGTGTGGCCCAATAACACCACTTACCTATCGACCCCTGTTTCATTACTAATAATGTTCACAGTCACAAGTAGATGACACCTTCCTCACAACTATATTGACAGAATCTGGAACTCCCAACCCAAGTGTATTACTGCAGTTGTCCCACACAACACATGTAAATAACACATGAATGGAAACCTCAAGCACACTTGGATCACCACCTGGCAAAGTCCACACCCCCCAACTAACACTCCATACCCCTACACCAACTAGTCACACCGACACCTCCTGTCCTGCCTCGCATACAAATCCCAACATCCTGAAAACCTGCACTACTGCTCCCCCACCAATCAGTCCATCGGCCTACTATACAGTTAAAATGTCCCCCCCTCCACCTACCTACCTACACCTTCACTATTCACATCTAATCTACAACACAGGTATGACATAACTAAAACTAACCCGAATACCTGAGTGTAACCTATCCAGAACTGTTAAACTGGAATCCCACGTCACCTTACACTGACCTTCATCAACAGTCATACCTGACATGTACACCTGACTTAAGCATGTATAATACCAACATGTTAATGAAGTAGCATGGAGGTATGCAGCAGCAAGTGGGATTACGCCTATTTGGGTGGTGGTAAGCAATCCCCACACTGGTTAAGCAATGTAGAGGCCAACCCAGTGTAAGACGTCGTAACTGGAGGTCAGCAAGTCTGAGCCTTATGCACACTAGCACATACCCACCTACACTTCCTCTACAGTGCCTTAGGCTCTCTGTAGCCAACAGCTCTCATCGCGCCCATTAACAAAATAATCCGCACTCCCAATTTCCAACCCCCACACCCTGCACACTATAGTCTAAATGAGTTACCACTAAAGCATGGCAGATACATATTCAGCTGCTGTTATCACAAACATATCATCCAGCACAGTCAGTCAACAGTATAGGAAATGTATGTAAGTATGTAGATTAATACCAGCAAACGTGCACATTGCTCAATCACAGTATTCCGAGCAGTCTATGAGTATCAATGAACAGTGCCTGTCCACACATACTGTGAGAAATGTAGTCTTGCATAATGCTAAAGAGAGGAATGAAAAATGGGGCAAGCCATGGGGGCATGCTTCATCCACGGAACCAGGAGATGAGGCTGGTCCGGTGTGTGAGCAAACTGCTGCTTTTCAAACCCCTGGCAGGATGCTACCAGTGGGAGAAACAGTACAGACCAACAAAGTCTACTCATGACACAACAACAGGTCCATCCCTGGCAGGACGCACCAGACTTTGTAGGTCACAAAGATGTTTCCACCAGGTTCGGAGGAGGATCAAGGGAAGGCTCAAAAGTACATGGACTAAATGGATGAAGAGGCTGCAGAAGGTTGCGTCGAGACAGTATAATGGAGGAGTACCGAGACATGCAGAGAGGGAAATGTGTGGAGGTGTGGTATGGCAGGGCTAGCACCTGGAGAATGGATGGATGCTGTGTACGTGGAGCTCCAGGGTCAGGGAAAGGGAGCATGGGTATGACATCAAGGTAGAAACATGCAAATGAAACAGAACAGCCATAGTGTAGTAGGCAGAGCATCCACCTAACATGCACACATTCCCGGTTCGAGTTCCACTGCAGAACATTCTATTTTCCATGTGAAATCTGTATATCAACATAGTTTTGCTGTATAACCTACTAAATGACATTTATACTTGAACAGGAGTACTGCATTAAATACACGTGAAGTGTCAGTGTCGTAATGAATAAGGCACTAGTATGCAGGTGTAAGCACGAATAGGCAGTATTAAGCATAGTTAAGCAGTATTTTGACGGAGATGAAAAGTCTGAAACGCAAACGTGTCGGCACGAGTGACTGACTTCACTCCTAAGACCATCCATGTCAATTGCCAAGAAAATGAGGTACAGGACAAACATATAAGCTGAACATGCATGGACATATGGACAAATATATATCTGTAAATGTAGACAGATAGACAGCTATAAGTATATATATATATATATATATATATATATATATATATATATATATATATATATATATGTGCATTTATGACTCACAAATAAGTATATAACAGCACTCGTACCTAGATAGATAAATATGTCCAGTGTATATATCCAAATATATATATATATATATATATATATATATATATATATATATATATATATATATATATATATATATATATACACACACATAAATATATGCATATACATATCTAGATCTATATCAATGTCCATATCTATCTCTCTCTCTATATATATATATATGGGGGTTTCACATATATAATTATGCAGATACACACACACACACACACACACACATATATATATATATATATATATATATATATATATATATATATATAGTTATACAGATAGACATGTGTACAGCATTTGCACATGTGAACAAACCTCTGGTCCCCTCCGTACAATATACCAGACCATAAGCACAGTTAATGGGGGTGGAGGCACGAATGAAGGACACCTGGTAATTACTGCTATGTAACCCCCCAGCCCTAATGGATATGCTGTGCAATCCAATATCCAGCACATGCAGTACATGATGTCAGGACCCTCAACAACACAGCTAAAATGCTCCAACTGTAATCCAAGTCTCCTGTACATGTCAGGGCAATATCTGTAACATATCATGCAGAAAAGTCAGTCTACCTTAGGGAATGTACAATGTGGAAAGGGTACACTACAACGGTTCAGATATGCACACTCATCTATACATTGACAAGTATGTTCAGGTATACATATATATATATATATATATATATATATATATATATATATAGATATATATATATATATATATATATATATAAATATACACACATACATATATATATATATATATATATATATATATATATATATATATATATATTTCTATATATAGATAAGATATATGAGATATATAGGTACATACACATATACACAGACAAAGGGTATTAGTAGCCATAAATATGTAGAAGTAGTGTGGACGTACTGGGTGCAAAGTATATCCCTCAGCCACATCCCTGTAACTGGTACCTGTGACATGTGTAGTGTGGCAACCATTCCCACAAAGGGAATACTTACATTACACATATACCCACTCACAATTCAAAGGACATGAGATGACACACAGGTATGTATACACGGACAACCTTTATTATAGTATTTTAAAATAATGTATGCCATTACTTACTGCACATATATTTGGACTTATTTAATCAGTGAGGAATGCAAGGCCCACACAAAACAGTAGATGCAGACAGTGCGGATATATAACATACTATGCTCTCCAGGCCAAGCCCTTCAATTTGTACAACTGTAGACAAAGGATTTGCCGTCAAGATAAGTAACAATAAACAATAACAGATGTAGTTCTGCAGCCTCCAGTTGCACCCTGTAGTCAGGCCTAGGGGGACATTTATTACCTGTGGTAATGTCTATGTATCTGTCACATGTATGGACCCTGACCAACAAATGTTTTGGGAGTCCATGATATGACTGGGATGATAGCAGGAAAGCTAGCAGTAAATAATGATAGGCCATTACTGAACAACCCCTAACCGTATCACAGCAGGACAAAGCCAGCCATATATGTGGAGGACAGAGACAGGAACACAGGGCCATACTCGCAATATTGCTCTTACACATGCTGCAAAATTGCTGGTGTTACAGGATTTGTTGCAACATACCCTTATGCAGGAATGAGACATCAGGAAAACAAATGGATGTAGCCATGTACTGATAGCATGCAACAGACAGATTGCCGGGGATATATCTAGGTCAAGACCTGTGTGGTGCACAGGCAAAAGCAAAAAGACAATCCACTGGCCATCATGTGGATAGGACTACAGTTGAGAGCTATGCAGACAGACTGCATTCCATCCTAAACTACTATGTACATGCAAACACTGCAAGACCAGCAATATACAATGCACGTAACAACACTACTCACTCTGTCTGTAGGTCTGGAACCCCGTACGATTGTGTAGCTGGCCTGTGTCTGCAAGTCCTGCTATAAGAGGTACTGCAACCTGTCGTCTGTAACACTGCTGCCCACATACAGGAAGGATCTCCTCCATACTGGAAAGGTGAGGGATAATGCCCACATGAATCAGCAATTTATAGTACTGGGTTGCCATGACAGTGGTTAACTGAATCGATACACAGCAGGCTGCACGCAGTTAGCAACTGTTGCACACTGATTGGTGCAGAGCCTATTACCTGATCATGTGCATCACCTACAAAAGCCATGCTGCTATCCATTCAAAGCAACTCAATTGCTCTAGTGGAGAGGGAGAGAGCGAGAGAGAGGGGAAAAAAAAGATAAAATGAAACACACACACAGTGGGAAAAAAGAAAACCTACAAGCCAAAACCGGGAAGATGTCACACCCGTCCTAAAAAAAAAAAAAGGTATGTAAAACATAACTGTATGTAATTTAATGTAGTATGTGGTATAGATTAATTGGATATATGATGATGAATATTTGATATGTGCCATCTGTAGTTGTCCGTGTATTAATGTTCCACTGAACAACTGCTTTGGACAATACTGTCTGTCCCTGTAGGCAGTGGGATATACCCGCCAACTGTGCAGATCAGCAATGAATGACAAAGTTGTCAGCCAGAATATCTGTGTGTGTTATGTTAGTGTGGACAATAGCTGGTGTTGGAAGTACTGCCATCATGATAGACACATGGGTGTCAATGCACACCACTTGCAGGACAGTCATGTTAATGTGTAATGTAGCATGCACAAATGCCATAGGTGTATAATAGGCATACCAGCAATCTCACACCATATATACCACCCTAATGTTAGTCTGTATTCACATGTGAGACCTGTCTGTGTTGCAGCAAGGCAGAACAGTGCAGCTGTGAATGAAAGACAGTTACAGAATGTGGACCAGATGTCTGTAGTCACTCCACATATAGATAAATATCTATGCGATACAGAATGTGATGTGTATGTGTACAGATACATAGACACTCATATAGACATAGGTATATCAACAACGTACAACATATATCTACACTTATATTAACATAGATATATATTTATACACATATATATAGTGCCACTGACAATGGCATGCAGGTGAAATAGTCTGTAACAGGCCAGCAAAGATAAGTGTCCCCACAGGGAGCATGGCTCCAAATACATAGCACAAAGTGTGGCACATACACATAGCACAAAACTTGGTACAATACAACATAAGACCCAATGTTAGGTAAGCAGCTGACATAACAATTGCAGTCTGTGAATGGTTTGTTGTAGCTGATATGGTGAGGGAAGACAAATATGTGTATTAAGAACTATGGTAACCCTGCTGTATGGGTGGCTCAGACCTGTTTCCATCTTTATGTCTTCCAGGGAACATGTCACATAGTCTTCTGCACACATACATCGCCACTGAGACAGAGGTTATTACTGACCACCTGGTACAGCACTATGAACAGCTGTTTGGGCAGACAGCCCATGACCAGCAGGAGAGGACCGCCCTGTGGAATGAGCTAGTCCACAGGGTCAATGATGTCAGACTGCAGAACCACAAGCTATGAGTAGGTCCGGCATCATTGCACCGACCTGCTTTGCCATGTATGTCAGCATTCAGATGACGTAAGGGGGGACAACCTTACAACAGGAGGGGAAACCCACCCATCCACCCCTCACCCATGTGCAGGAGCTTCTCAGCAGCCTTGTGGCACCTGCCTGTCTGCAGCAACAACACCTGGCAGGGCACATTTTGGAGGTGGGTGCCAACTAAACACCAGCTGAGGAGCATGCAGGTAAGGCCCCAGGGCACATCGGTACACCACTCTTGTGTATGCATCTGCATCTGTACAGGTACATCATGTAAATCTGAGATGTCATATACATAGTCTGCTGCTGTGTAGTAGTAGTAATAAACAGTTGTGTATAAGCTGTAATATTGTGCAATTCTACTGTTGATGTAATGTAACGCTGCACTCACCTTTTATGAATGCCACAGCTGTGGCCACTGTCATCAACTTTCCTCACACTCTTATGTAGGCCCCTCCAGGATATCACCACGGCAGCAGCCCATAGCCGGTGAGTATGGTTCATGTTCATGCATGATGATAAACTGGGCTTGTAATAGCTATGGGATATCCCATGCACACATCTAACACACCTACCCATATTGCATGCTGTACATGTTCATGTTTTGTTGCTGTGAAATGCACTGTATCACAGTAGAGACCATGCTGGGGTATTGGAAGGGTACAACAGACACATGTAAGATAACTGACATCCTGTCAATGTGCAATGTATCCACAGGGATGTGAAGTATGGCAGGACACACGGCCTACAGTAGGGACATGTGTGAATCACCACCACCATGGCTGCAGCTGCACACAATCAGGTTAAGTAAACATGGCAGACATAACCCTGACCCCACAGCACTCATGACAGCAGTGTGTGAACTTCCAGGGATGTGCACATGACTAGACCTTGCAACCATGCAGAGGTCTGGGACATGTGTAGGGCACCCCCCACAGCCATGGTAAGGTCCGCTAGTTGTCAGTGTAATAGACTTGTACTGGTCATACATGCACTGCTGATGTAGTGATCTGTAACGCAGACATCAGGCATTCACAAATGATAGCTCTTCACATATCATCCCAGGTATGTGTTGCTATAGCGCATAGGGGCTGTGAGCATTAGAGCTGACATAAATGACACAGTACTACATATGCAGCAATGGTTTCTACACCTGCGAGGTATGGTGCACAGTACAAGGCAGGGTGAGGAACAGGTCCACAGTAACACTTTGTACATGGGTGCAGTGTTAACAAGGGGAAAGGCCATCATCTACCAACACAGCCCATGTCTCACAAACATGTATACTGCCGCTAGCATGAAGTCACTATAGTTGCACTGCATGCTGTTGAGCACCATATGTAATGCATGTTGACAGAAGGGTAATGAGAGGACTGTGTGTACAAATGTTGTGCACATCCACATGTAGGAGTGTGGGGTGTGTGTGTGTGTGTGTGTGTGTGTGTGTGTCTCAATTGTGTTTGTAAGTGCAATCTAGTGGAGTGTGGATGATGCATGTCAGATGTGTGGGAACATGTGTGTGTGTGTGTGTGTGTGTGTGTGTGTGTGTGTGTGTGTGTGTGTGTGTGTGTGTGTGTCCATGTATGCACAGGCGATTGTGGGATTGATCACATGGCAGGACTTTCCCCTGGGATTGTGCTGTACACGTACATGGAGTGAGACATGGAACACCAGGACAACCTGTTTGGTATGTGAACACAAGACAGCTGATACCATAGCAAGGTCTGTAGCATGGAGCATGCATTGAGAGATGAAGTACAAAACAGGTATACACATCATATTGCCAGCAGCAGATAGGTAACTGGCTATCCACATATGCAGTACTACAAATGCAATGGGGAATTACCACAGCACATCAGTGAGTGTATGCAGGTAGTACTGTTGTCTGCATGATGGGTCGCTTGTGCAGCAGATGTGGCATGGACTGAGCAAGACTGTAGTATGAGGCTGTGGTGTGTGACATATACATTCATAGGTTCATAGGTAGGAACTAGGCTATCGGCCGTAGGGCCTATACAAGCCTAGCTATAACAATTCCCTGGTTATATGTAGTGAATGTAGCAACCCCAACCATATAGGGGCCTTGTACACCATTACTGCCCATACACAGGTTAATAAGGGATGACAGCAGTGAGGTCATGTACAACCTACTCCACCCAAGTCAGGGAGGTGATGGAGTAACAGGTCAGGTGTTGTAACCACACGTGTAGGCATGGAGAGGAATGATATGTTAATGGGCAGTAGTAATGCGTGTATATTAGCAAATGCCATGCAGGATGGGGAAGATATGTAACTGAATGTGGGACTGTCTGTAAACTCAGGGAAAGTGAGGTAGTAAGGTGGCTGTCAGTGTGAGTGTGTGTGAGTGTGTGTACTTTATGCACTGCTGTACAGGTCTTAAAGTATGGATTTGTTTCCCGCACAGTTGGTGAGGTGAGTCAGGGTCCCTCTTGCACACAAACTGAGGTAGGTGTCCCTACAGACACCGATGATGATGATAGTGCAGGTGAGGCACAGGTGGGGTTGTCAGAGGCCAACACTGCACCAATATGTGTCATCACCCTCCTAGTCACCCCAAGCCTGCACTGCACACAGTTGCAGTGCCCCTACAAACCCCATCACATGTGGCCATAGCAGAGGGACAGTGGGCAGTTGGTGGCAATGACCAAGAAAGTGTGGTGTCCATGCCAACTGTGTCAGGTCACAGTCAGCAAAGCTGGATGTCTGGAAGGCCACTACATCGGCAGATGTACTGTGTTACTCGTGGGAGGACCACAGGTCATCATGCCCCTGGCAAAGGCACCATATCTGGTGCCACTAGGAGCATGTTTCAGGCCGTAATGGAGACACTGGCATGTATGGAAATGCACACCAGAAAGGCCCGAGGCTGCAGAGATCCACTTTTGCAGTTGTAAGTAGCAACCTCCATGAACTCGCTGGCGCCTTCTGTGAAGATACTAAGGTCATGGGTAGATGGTGGGGTGAGATGGTGAGACTCCTTGACCGTGGTATGTCTGTGCTAGAACGTGTTGTGGGAGTGGTGCGACAGCCGCATGGACATAGGCCAGAAACACCAGCAGGTGGCGGTCATCGTGGATATGCCAGGATGCCCAGCCACTCCCATAGTGGCAGTACCAGCCCCAGCACACCACTGGGGCTGCTGTCCACACCACACCACAGCAGGCCTCGTGAACATGGCCCTGGCCAGTCCCAGGCAGTACATGGTTTCATCGGACATATGTCATCATCAGGAGAGAGTAGCACCTCAAAGTCTGTACCTGCATGTACCCATGGTACCCCTGGCAGGCACAGTCACCGTGTCCAAGGCCGGAGGCAGTGAACTGCACACCCTGCCAGGTATGGTCTGCCGCTGTACAACATCACCCATATAGGGCAGCCACATGGTGGAACTGTGTGCATGCATACCCACACACTATGCAACCACACCTAGGATGACCCCATATGACACACACCACATCACCACGCCCCAAGCAATGAACCACACCCCTCACCCACACACACATAGTGACACATGTTTGGACGACCCTCAGCCTCTGGCACACCAGCAACCCACCCTGTGCATATGATGATACCTGTGCCACATCCCAGTCATCCAAATCATCGATGCAGGGACAGGCTAATATGGTTCTGATGCACACGGTGACTGTAATAGAGTGCTGCAATGTACTAGTGTAGCCATGTAGCTAAGATGACTTTCATACACCCTGTGCATATGATGATACATGTGCCACATCCCTGTCATCAATAACATCGATGCAGGGACAGGCTAATATGGTTCTGATGCACACAGTGACTGTAATAAAGTGCTGCAATGCACTGCAGTGTAGAATGTAGTCAGGGGTAATGTGTACTGCATACATGTCAGGTAGTGTAGCCATGCAGCTAAGATGACTTTCACACACCCTGTGCATATGATGATACCTGTGCCACATCCCTGTCATCCATAACATTGATGCAGGGACAGGCTAATATGGTTCTGATGCACATGGTGACTGTAATAGAGTGCTGCAATGTACTGCAGTATAGAACATAGTCAGGGGTATAGCCATGCAGCTAAGATGACTTTCACACACCCTGTGGATATGATGACACCTGTACCACATCCCTGTCATCCATAACATTGATGCAGGAACAGGCTAATATGGTTCTGATGCACATGGTGACTGTAATAGGGTGCTGCAATGTACTGCAGTGTAAGATGTAGTCAGGGGTAATGTGTAATGCATACATGTCAGGTAGTGTAGCCATGCAGCTAAGATGACTTTCACACACCCTGTGCATATGATGATACTTGTACCACATCCCTGTCATCCATAACATTGATGCAGGGACAGTCTAATATGGTTCTGATGCACATGGTGACTGTAATAGAGTGCTGCAATGTACTGCAGTGTAAGATGTTGTCAGGGGTAATGTGTAATGCGTACTTGTCAGGTAGTGTAGCCATGCAGCTATGATGCATCTCAGCTGTTGGCAACACTGATTGTTATCCCCGTATTGTTATCCATTTCTGCTGCAGGTGTACATGTGTCAGCAGGATGATGGTCTGCAGTCATATTCCACAAGGTTATATGAGTTTGGTGACACCATGGCCGTGACATATCTGGTGTAGCATTGCACACATGCCACAGGTATGTATAGCAGTTATTTCCTGTGCAATATTGACTGGTGGCCTGCTGGTACAGGTATAATCTGCACCCTTATGTCAACCCGTCCACATACACACACATCCTTACTTGGCGACACTGTGCCTAGACCCCTACCCAGGTATGTAGTGCTGCTGAACTTTGTGGCTGTCATTGCACACACACCATCTGTAGGGTGATGTGTGTACCAGGTCACATGTTACATGCAGACCATCCACAGACACGTACACTATGGTAATGGGGGATGTAATGTTTGTATATGGAGATACAAAGTGTGTCATACCATCATATATACATTGACTGACACATAACAAGTAGACATACATCTTAGAGCCCTGGTTGTATTGTTGCTAACTAACTAGTTCATGTGTCCAATGTGTTACAGGTAGGCTGCACACAGCACATGTGTAACTGGGTTGTATCCTGTTATCTGTTACCTGTATGGGTGATAGTGACAATGGCCACCAGAGAGTGGTACGTGGGCCATATGCCAGGTGTACCATGGTGTAAAGACAGTGTACACAGCACCCACATTCCCCACTGGATATTGTACACACTGGAACCCATCTTGATACCCTGACATACCCACTATCACACATTGGCCATGACGTCAAAACAACCCATTGCATATCACAACAGTGATACCACAGGGATATGTATGTGATGCACATGCCAGAGGCATAGTATGGTGTTGCATTGCGTAGCCACACCTATGGGCGACAACAACACTATCTCTACTACTGTGTGGCAATGTGTATTGTAATAAGAGTATATGGCCTCAGAATGGTGTACCCTACAGATATGCACACATGCACACATACACACATGTGGCAGACCTCAATGGGATTCCCATGCCTACCGACACATTGGTACACCACTGTTGTACTGGTACTGCAAGGCACATGTAGCTGTTAGGGAGAGGAGTGTAACAGGCTACATGTTATGTTAATGGGGTTGAGAGGTACCACACACTATACAAGTTGTACAAATAGGCATCCCCCCAGCCAAACATGTCCGCCCTGCAATACACTAACAAGTGTTGGAGATCCCATAATCAGGGCCTGTGACAACATAGGCATACAATGTTACTTGTATTACATCCCACCTGTATGATGTCAGGCTTATATTGGTAACATACCATGCAGTACAGTGTGGTCCATCAACATTCCCAGGATACAGATACACAGACACAGATATGCTGATACAGGTATACATATTTATATCTATATATATATATATATATATATATATATATATATATATATATATATATACATATACATTTGACTACACATACACACTCAGTTATATGTACAGAAAGATACATACGTGGAAGGTGCACACAATATGGGACAGCCACTATGCCTACGGTTGACCCCTGAACGACTGGAAACTGTACGTGCCACCCATACAAATGACAAACGTTTCCTGTAACGTATACCTACAGAGAGGTCATAGTTAAAACATCACCCACAGGTCTGCATACATGGAAACCTTTAATCGTGTACTATTAAAGTTCTACATGCCATGCCATATAGCTGTTCAAACACTGACAACTATATCAACAGAGTGATGCTACTGTGGACCAGTTACAGTAATACAGTAGTCTGGAAAGGTTCACAGCTATTGCTGTCCAGGCCAAGCCATTCACATTGTACAATACAAAAGACACACTGGGCCACAGGATACCTAACAATCAACAATATGTAATGCAGGTGTGTAGTTCAGCAGCCTCTGTCTACACACTGTACTAACTCAGTAGGTGGCATAGATGTCATATGACCACATGGGTTGTAACTGCTACATAACATGGCATAACTGACACCATCACGTGCACACCAACAAACAGAACAGTTTGTATGTCAGGGGGCAGTAGTCCTGCCTTACCCAAATCTATGTCAGTAATGTATATATAGGTGAAGTATATGGTACTGTACATCCAAATACCTTAAGGTAGCTCAGCCCTGATACCCTCACATTTTGTAGCAGACTAGGTCATTTATGGTGCTCCCCCCTAAACTCAATAATGCAGGTCTATATACCACTGTTACATACACTGGGCTCCGCAGTGCATAAGGGCACATATGTATTGTGTAGGTGATGCTCACACACATATGGCTCCAGCCCCAATGTGTGTGTGGGGGTTACAAAGGCAGTGGACTGATGGCAGCACTGGCAGTGTGCTATACTCCCAGCCCACTATGGATCAACCACTGACATCATGACATATGTGCAAAGCTTGGTATGTAGATGATGATCAGAGGCTGGAATACAAGCACATATGTGAACAACTGTTGCCATATACTACACAAGGTGCTGGTGTTACAGGATAGTCTGTAACATACCTTAGTCAGGGAATTGTGGGTAGAGATGGTCATGGATGTAGCCATGTATCGATACTCAACACACACACTGCCAGTGTAATATCTGACACAAGACTTGTGTGGTGGACAGATAAGACATGATAGGCATAGCTCTGGCTGGCATGAGGATAGGCCCACAGTTGTGTGCTATGCAGACGGACTGCATTCCACGGCAAACTAGTATGTACACCCACAACCTGTAACACCAGTACTATACAAAGCATAACACAACTCTACTCGCAGTCTGTCTGTAGTTCCTGATCCTCCTACAAATATGTGGCTGCCCTGAGTGTACCAGTTCTCCTGTAAGGGGTATTGCTACATGCTGTCAGTAGCACTGCTACCCACACACAGGACGGATGTCCATCACACATGAGATGTAATGGGACCATGCACACATGATGTGGGGATTTATAGTAGGTGGTTGCCATGACAGTGTTAATTAGGTGTAGTACACATATGTAACCATGTTTATCTGGCTATCTGGATAAGTATATGTACATATATTCCCACCATATGTCCTGGACATGAAGTGTAGGCCAACTCCAGCCCGTATGTTCCCAATGTCATAGCTGCAGGGGATGTCAGGTATATATAGCAGGTATACTAGTAGACTATTATTACTGGCACTGGGATTGTCTTCACCGACATGCTGTGTGTGGGACGACACATTTGCTTATAACATGTGTGCCATTGGTTACTGACAGACATCCAAAGGACATCATTGTACAGTACCGCTGCTAGCAAGTAATGCCGCTGTGGACTGCAGCAGAGATATTGGCCAATATATGTGGAGGGTCTGACACAGTCTGTACAGTCCAGAGGTGTACACATAAGCCCTTAATGCTACACATGTGTACCATGCCTGACAATATGGATGTAGACGGCTATGTAGATGGGTATAACACATATCGACCAGTATATGATGTCCACCATAGGTCATGCATTCACACACCCCCGCCTGGCCTGACACAGTATGACCACTTGTACAGGGGTGCCATGGACACATACTACCCAATAGGTATTGACATACATCTGCACTGCATCCCACTGCTCTGTCTGACATACAAGACTGTTCAGGGAGGGCCGGCAGTGGGATATCTGGCTAGTATTTGCACATGACATCCCACTGGGTAAGTATACTCAGCTGCTAGGCATTTCACAATGCACTGTGCAGGCTGCAGGCAGACTGGTTCAACACTGGCCTACATCTCCTAAGGGGGAATGAACATGTACCTGCATATAAAGCAGGCTCAACAGGCATGTCACAGCACAGGGTAAGATACACCTGTGTGAAAATGCATATTCACAACTAACACAGCCACAGCCACATATGGTTAGGTAGCATGGTATTACAGTATATGGACTATGTGTTCTACACCATCCTCATATGTGCCACTCACAGACTGACGTTACATATACTGGCCTACTGTTCAGTTTGGTCTGGTGGCTGTCTGTGGTATAGCACACGTGTGTTTATGGCCCTACAAACATGTATGCCACTACAGCACCATACAGTGGGGCAGCATGTAACATTTGATAGTAGGGGAACTAGAACAATGTCATCTACAACAGTCTGTACACAGGCTAAGGTACATATCAACACTACACACACTGTCAACATTCACCATAAGTACACAGACCTCAGTACTGTACGAACATCCACAGAATGTGCAGGTAATGTCATGTAATGTAAACCCTACTGTACATAACATGTGTAGCAATCGGATATATCAGTGGCTTGTTCTCAGATATGATGCCACAAATTATGGTGTACAGCACATATGCACCACTTCATGCATGACATATGGTCAAAGATTGACAGAGGTACGGCTAGAAGTACATACACAGGACCAATATTGACATGTTGCTGTGATAACCACATAAATGTACTGTTGTTACAGGGTTGTTGCAACATATGTCCTTTGAGAGATATGACGTCTGTGACTATCATGGCTTTCTCCTACTTCTTACTGCAATCCTCACACTACCTTCTGCAGTCTACAGCTAGATGCTCCGTGGTTGACACATGCAACCACAGACACAACACTGCCCAGGCTGCAGATGACCTTGTAGATGGGGATTCCCCATAAATATGGAACTGACATGGTAGGTATTGAGACATGTACAACAGCTATATCCACACAAACACTGTTAAAGCAACATTACTCCAAATGCAGTATAGCGACACTTACAGTCTGCAGGTAGGTCAGGCACATCCCCCTTCTGTTTGTTGCACTGTTTCCACAGTGTATGTTGTTAGAGGTGCACCACAATCCATCTGAGATGCTGTTTGCCACACGGCAGATCTAGCTCTTGCTCACAATGGCTGAAAAGGGCCAATACCACCATGATGATCCTAGGTATTGGCATGTGTTTTCATACAATTGGCTATGGGAATGTTACCACAGCTGTTTCACATGCAATCAGCTAGGGGAGGGCTGCAATTCATGCAGAGGCCATCAGCTGATCATGAGCATCACTTACATTGCACATGCTGCTGCCTAAGCAAAGCAGGTGGAGGTCTCCACGTCCATCTGAGAGGGGGTGGGGGACACAGACAAAGGCAAATACATGTCAGGAAGGGGTGGGAGGATGAAACTGAAGCATGTTTGTGTCACACATCTAGCACAGGGTATCAAAATCCTGAAAACTATGTAGTGCTAGCACAGTTCTATGCAATTATTGGATGTGCCACATGGGTTACCTGTTGTGGAGCACTCAGAACATATATGTGATAGTGAGTGACATCTGCAACAGGGATACAGTAGCTGTACGGTAGGTGACATACATGTGCATGTCGGCATGAACAGGTGCCAGTGTCAACACAGCCACACTCTCACAAGGACACACACACACATTGACACACATGGCAGGGCCAGGTGTACAACTCATCGGTTGTGGGATTACCACATCACATCACTGTGCAGGTATCCCATGCATCACATAGGTCATATGGGAGCTGTATGGGTGAAGGGAACGGTATGGGAAAGTGTCTGACATCAGTCAGCATGCTGCAGTATACCCATGGGGGTTGTAGGGAGTGTGGATATGAACATCTGCAGCATGCAACACGCACACAAACACACAGGGTGCCAGTACTGACATGCATGGGGGCATGTCTGCACAGGTGTGTGGTGTTCAATTGCACCAGATGTCTTTCCAAGGCTAGGCAATGGGTGTACCTTGGCATAAGGCCACATGACGATGGTCTACATTGCGGCTCAGGGATGTAGTGTTTGCATTTGACCACACAGGCAGGTATTGCATTCCCCATCTGGTCACCTGGGTGACTATTGTGTGTGGCCAATGCTGTGCATCGCTTGCCATGTCTTTCCTTCATCCATGACATGGATGGCATCTGGGATGTGCACACCTCCCACATGCATGTGCAGTGACATGTGGAACTGTACCTGAGGTGTCTGGCCCATGTTATGAACACAGATTATCATCAGATGTGCCGGTCTTGCCCACCTGTTTTGGGAACTGGTAATGGCCAGCAGCTTTACCCTGCATTTACATCGAGTGCATACTATCAGCATTCCCTGGTGTCAGTGGCATCTGTCCATATGGGCATGTTGTCAGGCATGGTAAGTCCATTGTGGGTCACATGTGACAACACCACAGGTGGTGCAGGTGTCCATTGGGGAACATGGGGGAGGTGCACTGTCTGCACATACATGCATATTGGACAGATGGACAGGGTGACATGCCCTCTGTGGCCCATTGCTGTCACTCCATAGTTACTATCAGTGGCCAATATGCAGTGTACTACCCACATATTGGCTGTTACCTAGGCATGTGTGTGTGTATGACACATGGGTTGAGAGTGTGCTCTGGTTAATACTGGGATTGCTAACTGTCATTGCCTGGCCTTGATGTCACATGTCTGGGTATGGCTTTGCACCCCGGCATTTCAGCCATATCACATGTGTTATCCCTGTACGGTGGAAATTGTGATATATAGTATGGCCACCATATAAGAAATATGCAAAGGCCACTCCACATTGGCCACAGGTGTCACAACCACCATTACATAGGATATAAGTTACACACACACACACACACACACACACACACACACACACACACACACACACACACACGTCATGTTTGGGAAGAGAACCCCTACCTAACTAGTGCATTACACTACAGTACTACACAGTTATAGTATGCGCCACAGATATTACTGGAGTAGTCCTTCCCCAAAAGTGTATTTCACAGTGACTGATATCAGCAGGATTGCCAAAGTAGGGCATTTGAAATGACTGTGAGAGACTAGCCTAAAATGTAGAGAGTGACATACACAATACATCCAGAACTGCCATCTGTAGGGATGGAATTCTACCACAGTTCTAATTCACAATACAGCAGTATGCAGTTACAGGACATGCTATGGTGATTACTGGTCCGCAACCTTACCAGAGTTGTATTTCTAGGTGCGTGACATCAGCAGCCTTGCCAAAGTTGGGTATGTGAAATGTAAGAGGTGTGAGTACCCTAAAAGCATTGCTGTCTACACAGTTAGACATGCATGCATACACACACAGTTGGCAGGTCTGGGGTTAGAACTCCCATCTAACTCCTTAATCACACCATGGCCATGCACTATTACAGGACGTGCTATGGAGATTCCTGGGCTACAATTGTCCCAGAGGTGTATTTCAAGGTGCGTGACATCAGCAGCCTTTCCAAAGGTGAGTATTTGAATTGTAAGGGGTGTAAGCAGCCTAACAAGCATTGTTCTCTACACAGTCAGACATGCACACAAACACAAACACACACTCACAGTTGGCAGGTTTGGGGTTGGAACTCCTACCTAACTAGTTTTTCACACTACAGCGGTACACAGTTACAGTATGCGCTACAGAGTGCACTGGGCTACAGCCTTCTCAGAGGTATATTTCTAGGTGGGTGACATCAGCAGCCTTGCCAAAGTTGGGTATGTGAAATGTAAGGGATGTGAGTACCCTAAAAGCATTGCTTTCTACACAGTCAGACATGCACGCATACACACACAGCTGGCAGGTCTGGGGTTAGAACTCCCAACTAACTCCTTAATCACACTATGGCCATACGCTGTTACAGGACGTTCCATGGAGATTACTGGGCTCCAATCATCCCAGAGGTGTATTTCAAGGTGCATGACAACAGCAGCCTTGCCAAAGGTGGGTATTTGAATTGTGAGGGGTGTGAGTAGCATAAAAAGCATTGCTCTCTACACAGTCAGACATGCACACAAACACAGACACACACTCAGTTGCCAGGGTTGGGGTTGTAACTCCTACCTAACTAATTTAGCAAACTACAGCAGTACACCATTACAGGATGTGCTACAAAGATTTTGGGGCTACAGTCTTCCCAGAGCTGTATTTCTAGGTGTGTGACATCAGCAGCCTTGCCAAAGTTGGGTATGTGAATTGTAAGGGGTGTGAGTGGCCTAAAAGCACTGTTTTCTACACAGTTAGACATACACACAAACACAGTAGGCAGGTCTGAGATAAGAACTCCCATCTAGCTCCTTAATCACACTATGGCCATATGCTGTTACAGGACATGCTATGGAGATTACTGGGCTGCAATCATCCCAGATGTATATTCCAAGGTGCGTAACATCAGCAGCCTTGCCAAAGGTGGGTATTTGAATTGTAAGAGGTGTGAGTAGCCTAAAAAGCATTGCTCTCTACACAGTCAGACATGCACACAAGCACAGACACACACCTTCAGTTACCAGGGTTTGGGTTGGAGCGCCTACCTGACTAGTTTAGTACACTACAGCTGTACGCAGTTATGGGATGTGCTACAGAGACTACTGGGCTGCAGTCTTCCTAAAGGTGTATTTCTAGGTGGGTGACATCAACAGCCTTGCCAAAGCTGGGTATGTGAATTGTAAGGGGTGTGAGTGGCCTAAAAGGCATAGCTCTCTACACAGTCAGTGACAGACAGACACACAAACATATGTACACACAGACTCACACACGCACAGTTGCCACGTCTGGGGTTTGACCTCCTACCTAACTACATTATCACACTACAGCAGTATGCAGTTACAGCATGCACTACAGAGATTAATGGGCTACAGCCTTCCCAGGGGAGTATTTCTAGGTGGGTGACATCAGCAGCCTTGCCAAAGGTGGGTATGTGAATTGTAAGGGGTGTGAGTAGCCTAAAAGGCATTGTTCTCTACACAGTCAGTGAGAGACAGGCATGCACACAAACACTTTCACACACTCACACACACAGTTGCCATGTCTGGGGGTTTTATCACACTACAGCAGTACGCAGTTATGGGACACTCCACGGAGATTACTGGGCTAAAACTCTCCCAAAGGTGTATTTCACATCCGATAACCTCAGCAGGCTTGTCAGGGTAGTGCTATGGGGTGGGTGGTGTGTGCATGGCCCATAACCCATTCATGTAGGGGTGACATTTCACAAGCGGCCACACACGGGACCATATGTCACAGGTATGTATATAGGGCTACTAGATGACTATGTCCTTGGACAGCCATGCTGCACAGCTGGCACGTGGACCACATAGTCTGTGGTGCTGACAGGTACTGGTCACTAGCAACTGCAGTGTATGACATCTGCACCTGATGTGTTTGGGGCCCTTTGGCTGTGTGCTGGGTGGGAAAGGCAAGGATGGATCATTGTCATGGTCACCCTCTTCCACACATCTACATCCCTCTACCTTTGGCATATTATGTTGTGTTGTCCTTACATATATGTCTGTATTTCTAGCCACTGTGTGTTCAAGGCATGAGTGGTGCATACTGACACGTGTCTGTACTAATAATTGCAACCACCAGATGTGTCTGGTCCACTGGTATTTGCATACATGGCCTTCATGTGTTTAAGTGTGTGAGCATGCCCAGTATGACCTTTCAGTATGTTGCTGACTGACATTGCCTTCATTTCTCCAATCTGTTTTGCATGTGTGGATCATGTCCAGTGGTTTGTACTGCACTGCTGACCTTTGTGTTGTACACCGATAGGTAGCATGCTGTGTCTGCAGGGTATCCACTGATCTTTGGCATTGAGTGTTGCAACATGTCTGCATTGTGGGGGAACACCTGACTATTTCTATGTTTCTACACAGGATTGAGGGGTACACCTGACTGTTACTATATTTCTATGTAGGGTAGGGGTGCACACCTGACAGTTGTACACATTTGCTAGGACTGTACTGGTATGTCCTGTAGTCCATTTCAGTCAGTAGTCTTACCTATCGTGCTGGCTTAGCCATACCAATGTACTACCATTCTTATCTTTTGATTACATACACATTAGTTTCTGACTTCCTAGCCATCAAAACTGACATCCCACTACCTTACCTGGCCTGCTGTAGTCTGTCCGTGTAGGCCTGGGGGGTGGTTACCCATACCCCTCATACAGAGGACATAGTAGAGCATTTGTTTGTGTTTGTCTACACCTGTCCTGCTGGCTGTGACTGTTGTTGGGTATGTGACACCCTTCCTGACTGGCATGTGTGAGTCCCTTATCTTGTGGGTGTCCCAGTATTGAGGGTGGTGCTGCAAGGCTGCCTGTGTCGGAGGCACGTAGTACACTGCATACGCATGGTTAGGCACAGGTAGTGTAATGTTTGCATCCCTTTTACTGTATGTGTGAGTCAGACAGAGGTGCTATTCCCTGGGTCCCTCCTGTGTCAGAGTATGTGCTATGCGTTGCCTCTTTGCCAGGGCCAGGGCATACTGGGCATGCCTCTTTCTGCCTACTGGGGTAGTCTCAGGTTGTTCCTCCTCCAAGTCACTCTGTGCCTGTGCAGGTCTTGGCATTGGTGGAGGGCTATGTGGCCCTGCCCTTTGCTGCTCCTGCTGCAGCTGTTTCCACAGGATCAATTTGTGTAACATAGCACATACAAGGATGATTTGGGTACATGTAGTTGGTGAGTACTACGAGGCTCCACCGGATGTGTCCCGGAAATGTGACTTGAGCATCCCAGACACATGCTCTATTATGATTCTTGTTTGAGCATGTGCCTCATTATGGAGTTCTTGTTCAGGTGTGTGTGCGTTTCTGATGGGTGTCATCAGCCACAGCTCCAATGTGTATCCAGCATCACCCACTAGGTGACCGTGTGGGATGTCCCCATTGGCAAATATCTGGTACAGCTGCATCAGATGCCAGATGTGGGAATCGTGATAACTTCCAGGGCAGCCAGCACACACATTCAATATTATGCCCTGCGCATCGCACATGACCTGGCAGTTGATGGAGGGGAAGCCCTTGCGGTTGATGTAGACTCTACCCTTCTCACTGGGTGGTGCTTTGATGCGTAAGTGCATGCAGTCTATTGCACCCACTACCTCAGGGTATTCTGCTATCTGGTGGAAGAGATGCATATTGCTGGCCAATGCCTCATGGGTGAGGGGAAAATATACGTGCTCACCAACATGTGCTGCCATGGCATCCAGGAACTGGTGGAGTACCCTGGATGCTGATGCCTGTGAGATCCCCATCATATCCCTAGTTGGCCTTTGAAATATACCTGTAGCTAGTATTCTTAGGCCTAAACATACCTTCATTTTCACTGGAATGGGTTCCCCTCTGTTAGTTTTGTGTGTCAGGCATGGCCGGCACAGCTCAACAATTTTCTGTAGGTGGTCCCTGTCCACCCTATAGCGCTCCACTATCTCCAGCTCATATAGCCCTTGGTAAGTTACCCTGGGTCTGTACACTCTTCTCCGTCTCCTCACTGTGGGTTGGTCGGCAACATTCACATCCTCACCACCCTCAGCCTCTTCCACAAGTTGTATGATAGCTATTGCAGCCCCTAACATTTTGCTGTTGTGAGTGGTAAAAATTCCACGCTTGTTTACACTGGTGGTGTAGGTTGTGGGAAAAACCAGAGGGGTAGGTGTTTGCTTAGTTTATAGTGGTGTTCTGGGCTGGGCTGGTCTGCTGCCTGTGTAATTGACTGGTTCCGATACGTTTCACCTGGCAGCAAACCTAGTACCCCTTGATTAACTTCCTACTGCTGCTTTCCCTTCCCATTGTCCTTCTATTTCAACCCAGGGTCACGCTGCACAATCAGTGTACTCCAATGTGCACACTGCTGCTATTTCCTGGTTTTACTTTCTTTATCTTCCTGTAGATCCTGTTGTGTGGCGCGCACACCCGCTTACACTTTGTCATATGTACTGGGCAGGTTTAGACACACCCCCTAACTTCGCTCTGCTAAGCTGTGTGTCACCCTGAGCCACAGGGCTCCAATCCGCTGACAGTATGCCTGGCACACCCACCCATGATGTCACCTACCTCCTAGTCTTGCACTCAGCTATTCATACTCTTACACTGTTGCAGTCTGCCTCACATGCTGGGGAAAACCAGGATTCACTATCCTTCCCCTCATTTGCATAGGATAGTCTGCTAATGCATAGTTACATGTGTCACATGGTGCCTCCCCCCTTAGCAACCACTATTCACTGGCCAGGTTGTCTTTTGCCTGCCATTGACTTGCATGGCGGAATACTGACTTTAGTTAGACTGTTTTTTTTAGGTTTATTTTCTTATTTCCCCACAGATCTCGTTTGTGTGCCGCTGCCCCCTGCTTCAACGTCTGTGATCAGGGGACATATTATAAAAGTTGTATTTTGCACATTTTACATTGTTTACAATGCCAATGGCCTTCTACTTGGCCATTGGGATGCTTCCTCAATGATATGCAGCCTTTATTTGGGGCTGTCATGTCCCCATTTTGGATTTTGCGGTACCATACTTAGTTACTAACTGAGTACATTTCTGCAAATTACGCTAGTCCTGCACGCCCTGATTCCTGCTTCCTGGATGGCAGATTTACCTCATTTGTATGGTTTTCACCTGTAAATGTGGTAATTTGCATATGGGGGCTAGGAATGTGCAGCACTAGTGCTAGAGTGCTCACACACATCAAATGAGCACGTACGTGGATCGCTCTGCCGCCATATTGGCAAAATTTCCTCTTACACTTTTCATACATGCTGTGCAAGCTTTTGTGAATCTGGGGTTAAGTGTTATTTTTAGTATTTAGGAATGCTATTGATTTCACACTTCATCTGCATCTTCACAGTGCTTAGAGGGCTGACTCTACACCATATAAAGGTAATGCTGTAGCTATGGAAATGGAAGGAGGGGGAGATTGATTTGATAGAGATAGACCATTACTGCTATTTACTTGGAGGAGATTTCTCTACAAATTACTGCATTATTTTATATGGCATGTTTCATAAACTACTTAGATTTTCATATCTGGAACATCTTACAATATGGAATAGAAAAAACTGCACACATATGCATTTTTTCATTCACTGTTAGTATAATGCATGCAAGTCAGTTCTTGCTGTGCTGTCTAAGCATGTCAATGAATTATATGGTTACATTGCAGTTTTTTGTTACCATTTGCTCTTGGAATTTCACAATTTACTGCAGACAAGTGCATTCTATTTATTATCAACTTCAAAGGGTTGCACATGTATAGCTAAAGAGGGGTTAGGATTCTCAGATGTCCTATGTCAACCTCCACAACAGTGGAGAGACCAAAGGAAATTGTCTGTGCATTTCGACTTTGAATTTTTGCCTTGTTATTGATAATCTTGTCATCCAGTAGTGTTCCAGCTGCTGTCCTCATTATAGAAATGTTAGCAGAATTGATGTAATGCAAATGTTTTACTTTTTTGTGGGGGTGGCTCCCTTAGCTTGTGCATACTCCAAAATGAGCACTGTATGTTCAACTGATTTGTGCTGCTGATGTGTTTTTCTCTTTCATGTCAGAAAGGATTATGGCACCCAGACAATCTGTTATATGCAAGCCACCATTCAATGATGCAGAAAACAAGGTTATTATTGAAGCCTTATCCCACCAAGGATCCTTTCTGCTTGGCAGAGGCAGAGGTGTGATGTATGCCAGAATAAACATATGACAGTGGGTGGTTTCTGACATAAATGCACTGGGTGGCCATGCCAGAAACTATAATCAAGTGTGGCACCATGCTACTGATATGATTGCAGAGGCACACAGGAGGGGAGCTGCAGTAGCACAAGAGCAGATGGCTGTGGAGTAGAGGTCCTGCTACTGAACCACTACTCACTGAAACTGAGCAGTTCCTGTCCACTATTAGAGATCCAGACAGCTCAGCAGAGGGTTCACACAGACTCCTTGATGTTGATGATGGTGTGGATGACAGGTCAAGCATGTCCTAAGAAGAACTTCCAGTTATGCTATATATAAAGCATTTACTGCCATTATAGACATCTTTATGTGTTATTACTTGTTCATCTGGAAACACTGAGAAGTGTGCCTTAGGAGAGACAGAGTCAAACAGAGATTGTATTGGAAAGAATGGTCAGTCTGATTGATTCTGAAATATTTCTTAATGGGAAGATAGGCAGAGCATATTCTCTTATCCTTGAGTTATTTGCATTGTGATGCTTATTAGCAGTCTTTCCACTGCCTTTCTCTTTTCCAGGGGCATCAGAATTGCCATATGAAAGACCGTTTGTACATGGTAAGCACAAACTTTCTTTGATTAGTAATAACCATTAGTTAGATGTAAGTCAGAAGAGAAAGTAAAACTATTATATTCTTTTAGCATCTGAAATTGTTTACCATGAGTGTTTACAACAAATTTTGGATCATTTCTAGTCACAGCTTTACTCCTTTTTGTGTTTGTTGCTTATTATCAGTGGTGATACTGATACTGAGTGTGTAGAACTCATACCACCTGATATCAGAGTATCTGCAGGTTCTGATGATGATGGTGGTGATATACAGGCACTGTCAGAGGGTGCAGGTGTTCAGTCTGACACTGAGGTTGTGCCTCAAACATCCACTCGCCTTATTTTGGACACAGTCAGTATGACAATGCATACTCATTCCAGTGAGCCCTCAGATAGCGGACAGGTTGAGGGTGACATTAATTGGGGTAGTGTGGTTATTCCAATTGCAGAGCTGGCTGCCTGTGCCCATAGCCATTATGAGGGCATGGTACCACATAAGGAGGGTTGCTATAGGTGCTCAGAGGAGGCCTGCTGTTGACCCTCATCCTGATGTTGGTGTGTCATTTTGTGGCACAAGACATATGTATAGTGCCATAATAGAGGTACAGGCACATTCCACCTGGGCCTTGGAAGAGATAGTGTGAATCCTAAACGTGGATGATTCTGTCACACTTGACTGTATGGGTGACTCATTGGATAGGACGAGTGACCCAATGGATCAGGCAGTGTCTGTGATGGAATGTCTGCTGGGGAGTGTCAGCATCCATGTGTCTGTAGAGCTAATGTGGCTGTTCCAGATACTGCTCTCTTATTGGCACTATTTCCACTGCTCCATCAACAATTGGCATGTCCATACCAAGACTTTGTAGGCCATGGAGTCATGGTCCTGTCCCCAACAATAGCAGGACATCGTGCTAGCTCAGAGCTTGATTGTGTTCATTGTGTTCACACACACACACACACACACACACACACACACACACACACACACACACACACACACACAAATGCATTTCACAAAAGCTGACCATACTGATTCACACACATTGCAAGCTAGGAAAACCTTAATGTTGATTGGGATACATCTCCACTTAGTGGCCCTGAGATATTTCTTACTTTATTGTATGTTCTGTGTTTTTTGTCACACACACTCACTACTTTGGTGTCAGCCTTGCAAGCCCCACACAGAAATGATGACTGTGCCATGATATTTGTTCATTTCATTTTGACTTAAGGTTCAATATATGTTTGATGCGCAAAGTGGATAGCTAAGAGAGTCTTTCTCACTATGTTGATTTTATGCATATTTATTACATAAGACAATTTTGTAATCTGCATCACTAAGTAGATGGCCTTGTGCAACATTATTCCTAGCAAACTTTGTGTAAAGCTGAGAGGTGTGCTATATGTGTGAGTCATGGTAACTACCTGGGTTCCTGCACACACACATTGAGAATGATCACTCAGGCATTACAGACAACCTGGCAGTTGATTCAGTGGAACCCTTTCCTGTTGATGTATGTCCTGTCCTGTTCACCAGGAGGGGCTTTTATTTTTATGTGTGCAGTCTGTGGCCCCCAAAACTTCAGAGAAGTGGGCTAAAGCATAAAATCCCTGCATTATACTGGCTCTCTTCTCTGGTGTGCATGGAAAATAAATGTATACCATTGCATGTTCTAGCTTAGCTTTAAGACATTGCTGCAATATTCTGAGGGCAGAGGCCTGTGACACCCCTAGTATATCTCCTGTGGATCTATGGAATGTACAAGTAGCTAATATCCTTAGTGATACACATAACTTAGTTTCCACTAGTATAGTTTCTTCTCGATTTCTCCTGGGTCTGAATTGGGGTGATGGAGGTTGCAGAGTTCCTGCACTGTTTCGCTATCTACCCTGTATCACTCTAGCATTTGAATATCATGCAGTCCAATGTCCAAGAATCAGGTGTAGAACAGCTAGACGTGCTGGTAAACCAACACAAAATTAGATCCACTAGAAAAAGGCACAGCATGACCATCCATATAAAACAGGGTTTATTACATCAAGCTTTTGAGTTGAAACTCTTTTTTAAGAATAAATCAATACATTACAACCACAGAATAAATGTACAACACCTGCTGATCACATAATATAACTCATAAAAACTTGATATAATTATGCAATTTATATAATTAATTGACTAAATCTAGTTTAAAGAACTTCACTAAAAACAATAATCAACTTAATAGTATACTAAAATGCTTCATTACAGTCTAAAAAACTTCATAAGACAAATATAGTACTCTAACTGACATATGCTTGTCTTAGTTTTAAAATGGGTTTAATACTGTTAGTTTTATTAAAGCCTGGGTAGACATCAGAATTTTAAAAAGTTTATCTATTTATACTCTGCTCTCTCTGTGGCATTCACATCTCCTCCCCTCTTATTCTGCAGTATCCTGAATTTAAAAGTACACTCATTTCCACACTGTAAAATATGCTTGCTAAGTGCATTTGTTTCATCCCCTCTTCTTATGTCAGATAAATGGGAGGCAATTCTCTCCTTAAATTTGCAGTTGGTTTTGCGAATTTAAAAACATAAACATTTCTCATAGTTAGCCAAATAAACTAAATTTTCACTACTGCACGCCCCAAATGCCTTTAAAATAAAGTTGGGTTGTGTTATGGGATGTATAAATTCTGTCTCAATATTAATGAACTTACAAAAAATGCAGTTATAACAGGTCACTGTCCCCTTGTTAAATGTATGCAGCTCTTCATTTTTACCAAAATCTTTATAACAGAGAAGTTGTTTAAGATTCTTCTCTATCGTATATACAAAATAAGGCCTTTCTCCTACTATTTTCCTAACATTAACATCAGAACTAAGAACAGTCCAATTTCTTTTAATTATGGACTGAATCTGTTTAGAATGTCTATTACACTTCATCATGTATGCTAGTTTATTACATCCAGCTTCACTCACAGAGCTATTATTCTGGGCATTTTTGCCTTCTCTAAGTAAATATGGTTTGACCAAACTAGGCCTTTCAGATATAACATATTCTGCATTCTTAGTTAATAAACCTCTATTATAGCCTCTTATCAAAAAGTCCTGTGTCATAGTATTAATCTCAGCTGCAAACCCATCTTCAGTAATATTTAGCCTACTGGCTCTCAAGAATTGACTTTTTACTACTCTTTTATAAATATGGGTGGGGTGCATACTGGAATCATGTACATACCTAGTTGCTTGTACCTCTTGCCTATATATAGATGTATGAACTCTACCACCAATATTCATCAGTTTAACATCCAAAAAGATGATTTCCTCCACTGAACAAGACATTTCAAACTTAAGGAAGCTAGTGCTGTTTTGTAGATGTTCAACAAATAGTTCCAATGCCTCCCTACTACCTCTCCACAACAATACTTTGTCATCTACAAAGCATTTGTAATGCGTTAAAGCACTATTGTAGTATTCATTTTTGATAGAATAAAAAATAATGTATTCTTCCCATCTACCCAATACTATGTTTGCATAGCTGTTGGCTACAGGTGTACTCATCGCTACTCCTGAGATCTGATGATACACATCATCCCCAAACATGAAAACATTATTTTGTAAAACAGTCTCCAGTAGAGAACATAGCAGTGAAATTTGTATTGCTATAAAAGTACTGTGCGTAACTAAAAATTATCTATTCAATATCTATAGTTAGGAATGACTATAAATAAGGATTTAATATCCATAGTTACAAACAATACATGTCGTATTTGTATCCAAAAACCTTCTCAGTGACTCTAAAAATTCACCAGTGCCTTTTATATAGGACTTACTATGTTTCAATTAAGGTTTAAGTTGCTGGTCTAAATATTTTGAGATTGCTGTAGTAGCCCATTGCTTCCCTGAGACTATGGGTCTCATTGGGGGTGAAGCAAGTTTTAGGAAGCTTGGGCAACCCATATATGACAGGGCAAACAGGATGTTCTATATAGAAATAATTATACTGTTCAGGAGTAATCACTAGTTGCATCAAATAGTCATACAATTCAGTTTTAATATAAATCATTCTAGTCAACTCAACATTTATAGCTTTAAATGTTGCACTATCATTTAAGAATTCATACATCAGTTCGTGAGATTGCTGTACATTAAATATAACTGTTTTCCCACCTTTATCAGCTAGTTTCAGTATAATGTCAGTCCTTTTGACTAAATCCATTAATACTTTTCTTTCACTAACATTCAAGTTGTGAAAACTAGATGATTTTCCATTAAAAATCAAATCATAGACATCATTCTCACATAACTATAGAAAGGCTATAACAGTCACTGTACTATTAGGCAAGAAAGTATTACTTCTTTTTAAGGCATTTTCAGTATTGGCATTATTATTCTCAAATAACATTTTCAGATCTAAATTCATAACAAACATTCTTAACTCTGTAATGCTGTCATTCAATAAGCCATTGCCAGATAGAATAAAAGTTAAACCCTTGTCTAGTAATCTCAGTTCCATTTCAGAAAATTCAAAACCAGACAAATTAACAACATTATGTCCTGCTAAGTCTTTTTGCTTCTTGTTACAGGCCCTACCATCAGTCTTGCCCCCAGGTCTTTCCTTTGTGGTGTTCCTCTTTGCCTGCTTCGGTGTCTCTCCCTCTACTGCACCTGTATTGGAAGCTGTATGCTTATTTTTCGATTTGTTTCACCTAAAATGAAGAGCTACATAGATTTAACAAGGGGACGGTCCCCTGCTATAACTGCATTTTTTGTAAGTTCATTAATATTGAGACAGAATTTATACATCCCATAACACAAGCCAACTTTATTTTTAAGGCATTTGGGACATGCAATAGTGAAAATTTAGCTTATTTGGCTAACTGTGAGAAATGTTTATGTTTTTATATTGGCAAAACCAACTGCAAATTTAAGGAGAGAATTGCCTCCCCTTTATCTGACATAAGAAGAGGGGTTGAAACAAATGCACTTAGCAAGCATATTTTACATTGTGGAAATGAGCATGCTTTTAAATTCAGTTATTTCTATATAGAACATCCTGTTTGCCCTGTCATATATGGGTTGCCCAGGCTTCATAAAAACTTGCTTCACCCCCAACAATGGGCTACTACAGCAATCTCAAAATATTTAGACCAGCAACTTAAACCTTTATTGAAACATAGTATATCCTATATAAAGGACACTGGTGAATTTTTAGTGTCACTGAGGAGGTTTTTGGATACAAATATGACAAATGCATTGTTTGTAACTATGGCTATTTAGTCCTAATTTATGGTCATTCCTAACAATATAGGTATTGAATATGTTAGAGAATTTTTAGTTAAGTATTATACTCCTTAGGCATGCCAATGGTCAAATATATGGCCGTTGGCATGGAAAAGTGTTGCAAAATTATAAAAATAAAAGTTTATTTTTTTGGCTGATCTCAGTTGTTTAAGCATAGGGCAGCAGCACGGAAACGACATTGTGCCAAAAATAAATAAAAAAATGTGAAAAGGCAATTTTAAGTGAAATCTGCATTTTGTCATTATAGTCTATGGCATGCAGAATCAAAACAATAACAGGTAACACTGGTTGCTAAGGAGGAAGGCTGTGTTGTAGGGGTGTAAACAGGGACTTAGGTGGTGGGGTATGCAAATGAGCAAATTTTACTGAATCACTAAAAGAGAGACCATTCTCTGGCTGCACCTAACCATGTAGGAGCTATAAGGCAGTGGTGTAAGCAGGAGAAGCAGCTGACATGAAAAGGGGGTGTATCATGCTTGGTGTAAGCACATTGGAGTTCCACGGCTCTCAGTTGAGCTTAGCTAAGCACAGCTAAGCAAGGGCATGTGTCTCAGCTGTATTGACATATTCCATGAAATGAAGAGTGTGTTCTTGTCCAGGGAAGGTCTATTTCTGCTTCAGAGTGATTACTTTAGCTAAACAGGTGCACATGGGGTCTAACACAAAACAAAACAAAACAAAAAACCCGGAAACAGTAGGACTGTTTACATTTAGGCACTGGATTTGCATGGCACGCCTCGGGGCTTAAAAGGGGCAGAAATGGCATGGGAAAAAAGAAAAAAAGGCAAATAGCAGAATAAAAGCAATCAAGTACTAATAAAATAGCAAGCTGGTGGAATGTATCATAGCCAGCCAATCATACAGGCAGCATCTCCAGCACAACAGTATAAACTGTGCAAACACCTTTCAGTCTAGTTTTCCCACAAACCTTACACCATTAGTGTACACATGTGGGGGAATTTTAACCAAAAAATTTTAGGGGCTGATGTTGCTTTGATCTATCAGTATGTGCTAGAGGCTTAGAGCAGCGAGGATGATAATGCTGACAACCGCCCCTGACTGAGGAGGAGAAGAGTGTTCAGACCTAGGGTAACCTACAAAGGAGGTACATGATCTGGAGATAGTAGAGCACTACAGGGTGGACAGAGACATACTTCAGCAAATCATCAAGCAGTGTCGGCCTCAACTCAAACCCAGAGCCAACAGAGAGGAGCCCATCCCAGTGGATACCAAGGTATGTGTAGCCTTAAGAATACTAGCCACAAGTACTTTCTAAAGACCTGCTGAGGACATGATGGAGGTCTCACAGGCATCTGCATCCAGGATACTCCACCAGTTCTGGATGCCATACTTCCACATGCTGGTGAGCAAATTTACTTCCCCAACACCCATGAGGAGAGGACCAGTAATATGCATCTCTTCCACCGTGTAGCAGAATACCCAGAGGTGCTGGGTGCGATAGACTGCACACATATCCACATCAAAGCACCACCTGGTGAACAGGGTAGGATCTACATAAACTACAAGGGATTCCCCCCTATCAACTGCCAGGTTGTGTGCAATGCCCAGGACATTATCATGAATGTGTGTGCTGGCAGCCCTGGAAGCTATCATGACTCCCACATCTGGCATTCATCACAGCTGTACCAGGCATTTGCCAGTGGGGACATCCCATATGGACATATGGTAGGGGATACTGGCTATGGACTGGAGCAATGGATGATGACAGCCATCAGAAATGCACACACACCCACTCAAAATTGCCATAATGAGGAACACACATAAACCAGGATCATTATAGAGTGTGTGTTTGGGATGCTCAAGTCACGGTTCCACTGCTTTGACATATCTGGTGGAGCCTTGCAGTACTCTCCAGCCACATGTGCACACATGCTCATAGAATGTGTCATGCTGCACAATATAATCCTGTGGAAACAGCTGCAGCAGGAACAGCATGGGGAAGGGTACACAGCCTCTCACCATTGCCAAGGTCCCTGCAGGCACTGAGGGACTCAGAGGAGGAAGCCCCTGAGTCTGCTCCCGTAGGTGCACAGAGGTGTACCCAGTATGCCCAAGCCTTGGCAAAGAGGCAATGCAAAGCACACACACACTGACACTGTAGGGACCCAGGAACTGACACCTATCTCCAACTCACACACACAGTAAAATGGATGCCACACACATCACACTACCTGTAGCTTACCCTGTATAAGCAGTATACTGTGTGCATCCAACAGAGTCAGCCCTCACCCACCATACCAACAACTGCCGCAGGCACAAGGTAAGTCAGTCTTCTAAACAATAAATGAGTGGAGTAGTATGTTCTAGTAGCATATCTATGGTATTGCTGCATGCATGCATGGGAATGGGGTGGCCTGCTGCGATAGCAGCAGACAACTGACAGCTATGTGGGACACCAGGAAATGTCTGCCCAATACTGGCTTCCCCACACTATTCAGTATTATCCAAGGTGACAAATCCCACTGCAGTATATGTGGGGGGGGGGGGCACCTAAGCGGGGTCATAGGTCACATGCGTGGATGTCAATGTGAGGATCCCATATTCACCCCTCAGACCCACCCAGCAAGTCAGCCATAGAAAATCATAAAGGAATGTCTGGCAAAGGCCATCAAATGGCAATAATGATGGAATACCCCCTACAGACTTACACAGTGATATCATAGCAGGCCTTCCAGTTGCAGTAAGGCTCTGAAGGGTATGAAGTCTGAAACTCAATTGTATGCCATTGCAATCTAACCTGTGGCCTCTAGTGATATTCCTCTATTCTCCAAGACAAGACACAATACTATGCTAAATGGAAACAAAATGTAAAGCCAATATCAGCACAGTATGTGCAAATGCGTACCATTGACAGTTGTGCCCCCCACACCCATATTCCCATAGAAAGGCAGTAACATATAGGTTTGTAGGGTAATAATAGCAGAGCACACATTGCCAGGGCTGTCCCAATCAACATGATAACTTGTTGCATGTCCACAATATGCAGGGGTCAATGATGTATGTATAAGCATGGGAAATACTGTCAGGCTGTGGCTAGCACTTACTCCTGGCTGTTGTGTTTTAGTGGCCTAGGTGCAGTACTATGGTTCATAGGTTCATACTAAGCTAACTGCCCTTGTGAGCCATTTTAAGCCTAGCCAATTATCCCTTGTGGGATTCAAACCCTGCACCTTGTGCTTGCAAGGCAAACACCTTAACCATTAGGCCACCCTCAGTGCCAACTATTTTGCATGTCAGCTACACCTACGGTGGGAGTTGTACACACTGTCCAGATGTCAATATCCATTACTGCCAGTAAGCTGGACAGGTCATGGACAGGGGGCCACACATATGAATGGTACACAGGTCGGAGTAACCTACACATTGCCTACCATACCTCCCAACTGTACAGAACTTTTGTAGAGTGTACAGAGGTTGGCATCATATTTGTGTTTTCTCTATCATGAAATAGTGGTTGTGTGGCAAATCACTGGCAAACCATGAAAGTCTAAAGTCAGAAAATAATGACAGACTGTAGTATCATAGACCTCACACCCTATAGAAAATGCATGATAATGCAACATCTGTTATTGTATCACCCTTCTAGGTTTGTAAGGCCAATAGTTAAAATGTCCCTATGTTTAGGCCTTTGTCACCCAATTACTTATGACTTTGTCCAGATGTCTGGCTCTCATACATACAGAGGTATGGTGCCTAGTAGCACAGCAGGTACCTGAAGGTCAGTGTGTACTGGCAGGTCATAAAAGGCTGCCACCTTTCTGTGTCAGCACTGACAACATGTCACTGGCCAACAGCCATACCCCTGGAATGGCAGGTTGTCACAGAAGGAGCACAAGTATGCCTTGTATATCTGTTATCCTTGTCCTAACATTGCATTCGCCTGCAAAGTATTTGCAAAACAAGAAAAGGTCAATTCAAAACATCAATGGCAGACAGTGGAGAAACAGATGTCACACCCATAACAGAAAACAAGCAAGTAACAAACTGGTCCCCCAACTGTCTATGTATGGCAGAACAGTATCAACACCCTCTCCCCATGTGTGGGCCTTTGTCTGACTGTCATATGTGGGCCTGTCCAGATGTCAGACTCAGTGACAGTTTGACAGCTAGGCCAACATGTAGCCGCATAATAACATAGTAACACAAACTGTCTGTGGACCCCAGCAGATGTAGTGATGCAATGATGGACAACCTGTCAAATAGGTATGTTTGGAGGTGTGCAGTCCATAACCTTGTGTGTGATGTTGTGGCATTTACCATGCTCAAATACATTGCAGCAGCCACTGTGGATAAAGCCTGTGACCAGACTACAGAAGGATAAAGAGACACACAGAAGGGGAAGGGGAACCACTGGCCAGACAAATGAAAAATGTCCACACCAGAGCACAGTTTGCAGTAACATAGGTGTCTTGCAGTGTATGGAGTCAGTAAGCAGCACCTGCAAATACAAAACACACACCCACATAAGTGGAGGTCCACAACAAATCAAACCCCAAGTAAAGGCCACCTCAGAGGCAAAAACACATGAGAACTTCCCAAACCTGCACACTACAGACCACGCATACACCAGACACCATGGTCCTGCAAACACTAAGGCCTTACCATACACACAGCATATTAGTCATAGAAGACTCCACTGTGAAACACACAGATGTGCCGCACACTAGGCAGGATAAGGAGAAAGTCATGATTACTTGTTTGGCAGGCACCATAAACTGCCATATCACACATGCACTCAAGTCACCCCACAACAGGTACAGGTATCATGGCAATGTGAATGATGTCAGAAGTACCCCACGGACTATAGAAAGACAGACATGATGCAGCATGCTGAATATGTGTCCCATTTAGGTATGTCCCTAGCTGTAAGCAGCAACCTGCTGTCACCCAGAGTGATGGCTCAATATGAACAGAAAGTGATTGTCAGTAACACCTGACTCACTTACCATTGTCATCCCAGGTGGATCCACTATCTGGCAGCCTGGAACATATGAGTGACTGGATGCACTGCCTTGCTACAGATGGTCTGCATCAGTCTCACATGGCCTACTGACCTCTGGCAAAGGCCCATGCCTCACCCATAGTGCCACTGTAGGGAATGACACGGGGTCCATACTACCAACATAACACAGTCAACAACATGCAAATAAAAGGCCATGCCACTAAATGCTAGTAGCATGCCTCTCAACCTCGTAGAGCAAGAAATCTGGACAAAGCCATAAATAATGGTGGGATAAAGGCCCAAATATAGGGACACTTTTGAAATAATGCTCTCATAATGTTAGACAGGTGATAGAATACCAGAGGGGGTGTGCAGTAGCATGGATGTCATGAAGGGTGTGAAGTCTGAAACTCTAATATTCTGTCATTATTCCCTGGCTGCAACCCTGAGTGATTTGCAACAAACTTGCTAGAAAACCACAATGTTAAGGGAAACTGACCAGATATATGAGGCACGAATCTGGATAATCTGTGAAAATCTATACCATTGAGAGGTATGGCTACACCAGGATATGACCTTCCAGGTAAGAATACCGCACAACCAGGAGATCCCTAGCCAGTATATCACCAAGCTGCTGGATCTTTTACACAGCTCCAGCAGTTAGTCGGCTGTAGCCACACCTCCCAACTGGCCGGATTGTGCAAGAATGTCTAGCCTTTGTCTCATAATATTGGTCTGTGCATCAAACATCTTGAATTTCTCTGGCAAATAACTGTGATGATCCAATGATATCTGTCAGTAGGTAATGACACAATACATTACAGTGTCAAACATTACATAAGTCGGAAAATGTCTGCTAAAACAAACCCTATAACCCAAGCAACTCATACATTAATAAGAGCAATAGTGACAGTATCCCCCTATGTCTTGCCCATTGTTTCCCCATATTGACAGCCTATCTCCAGATATCCTGCACAAGCAGGTTGCAAGGTATGGCTGTAGCACACAACACCCCAGACTGGAGTTACAACTATTCCTTAATGGATAGAGAAATAAGACCAATGTCTGAAACCACAACGGACTATATATATTGTGCAGATGTCTTTACATACACATAGCTATGTACACCTAACTGTCTCCACACACACCCATCAGACAAGATGACCCATAGCCAGCTGTAGGAGCCTGATATGTGGTATTTCTGCATCTGTTGCATGTGATACACACAAATATATATGGGCAACATATTACAGTATGTCAAGCATGCACACACATAGACATGGGGAAGAGAGAGGCAGACAGTGATACAGTGAGACACACAGGGAGATAAACACAGAGAGTGAGTCATACACAGGGATACCCTGAATGGCAGAGAGTGATGTCCTGCTGCAGACAGTTGCATACCAGTTGTAACCACTGGCATGTGCCAGCATGAAGATAAGGTTATTGTCTGATGGTACTGAGGTGGGGATTGTAATATCACATCACCTACCTGTGTGTGTGTGTGTGTGTGTGTGTGTGTGTGTGTGTGTGTGTGTGTGTGTGTGTGTGTGTGTGTGTGTGTGTGTGTGTGTGTGTGTGTGTGTGTGTGTCTGTAGGTCTCACTATTATGATGCCTTACCCACCCAATACACTTCCCATTGGTCTACTTTACAAGATCTGCTGATGTCATTCACCTTAGAAGTACCTTCGGACTGGCTTCAGTCCTGTAAGCTCTATAGTGCATGTGATAACTGCATAACATTATAATACAAATAACTAGATAGGTAGGGGTTTTAATCACAGTCCCAGCATATGAAAGTGTGGTTGTATGTGTGGGGTGTGTGTTTGTGTAGGAATAAGTGTTTAAGTCCTTTCCCACTCAGTACACTTCCCATTGCCCTACTTCATAAGATCTGCTGATGTCATTCACCTTAGAAGTACCTTTGGACTGGCCTCAGCCCTATAAGCTCTGTGGTGCATGTGATAACTGCATAATACTATAGTATAAATAACTAGTTAGGTAGGGGTTCTAATCTCAGTCCTGGCAAATGTAAAAGTTTGTGTGTGTGTTGTGTGTAGGTTAAATATTGGAGCCCATTCACAACAAGTACACTTCCCATTGCCCTACTTTAGCAGTCCTGTCAGTCACCTTAGAATTACCTTTGGGTAGCCTTAAACTCCGTGGCGCATGTGATAACTGTGTATTGCTATAGTACAAATAACTAGTTAGGTAGGAGCTCTAATCTCCATCCTGGCAAATGTAAACATGTGTGTGTTTGTAGGTTAAAGATTTTGAGCTCATTCACAACCAGTACATTTCCCGTTGCCCTACTTTAGCAGTCCTGTTGATGTCAGTCATCTTAGAAGTACCTTAGGGCAACCCTCATTTGTATAAGCTCTGTGGTGTGTGTGATAACTGTGTAACACTATAGTACAAATACATACCTTAGGTAGGGATTCAAATCTCAGTCCTGGCAAATGTAAACATGTTTGTAAGTTAAAGATTTTGAGCCCATTCACAACCAATATACTTCCCATTGCCCTACTTTAACAGTCCAGCTGATATCAGAAGTACCTGTGAGCAGCCCACAGCCCCGTAAAATCAGTGACTTGTGTGATAACTGAGTAACACTATAGTATAAATAACTAGTTAGGTAGGAGTTCTAATCTCAGTCTTGACAAATGTGTGTGTGTGTATTTCTGTTTGTAATTGTATGTGTATATCTGTAGGTTAAAGTATTTTGTGGCCTTTCTCACCTAGTACATCTCCCATTGCCATACTTTACAAGGGATGGTGATATTCCTCACCCTTGAAGTACCTTGGTACACCCCATAACCTATAAGCTCCATGGCACATGCGATAAATGCATAAAACTATAGTAGCAATAACTAAATAGGTAGGGGTTCTAATCTCAGACTTGGCACAATGTGTGTGTGAGAAAAGTATTCTGTGTGTGTTTGGGTGGGAACCATATCCAGTGGGGGGGTTTACAATGTTTTGTTCTGGTCCACCCAGTACATGTCCCAATGTCCACTATACAAAACACACTGTTGTCATCCACTGTAGAGGTGGCTGTAGACACTCTGCAGCCCTATAAGCTCTGTGCCACATGAACTAACTATGTAACAGTATGGAATAAATAACAAGATAAACACAGCTTCTAATCCTTTGATACCATTCCCCACTCAGGAATCATAGGCAGATGCACTCAGCTAGACATCAACCCCTATATCAATAAGTGGGTTGCAAACTGGCTCACAGAACCCACAGTGTGAAAGCAGTGGACTCCATATCAGACTGCTGATCAGTCAGGAGTGGAGTGCCACGGGGTCTGGTCTTGGGTCCCCTCTTGTTCGGTATCTATGCCTTTGAAGTCCAGCCCAATATGAAGGGACTCTGGGTGACAATGTTTGCAGATGACTGCAAGGTGGGTGCTATTATTACCTCCCCAAGTTATGTTGACATCCTGCAGAAAGACCTCACTGAGACCTATGACTGTTGTCAGAACCCTGGACATAAGCTCAATGCCAGAAAATGTGTTGCCATCCCCTTCAGGAACAACTTGGTTGCCATGAATCACACCAATGGTAGTCGACTGAACACAGTAGTCATTATAAGAGAACTGGGAACACAGGTTGACAGTAACCTCTCTGTTGACCACCACAGTGCCACTGTGGTCTGAAAGTCCTTCTATGTGGCACATCTCATTACTGAGTGTGATGCATCAAGGAAGAAAGTGGTCATAGTCTCCCTGTACTCTTCCCTCATTAGGCCAATTGTCGAGTACAATGGCCAATTTGGCATGCACCTAACTCGACACCTGCAAAATCTGGAGAGGCTGCAAAAGCACCTCACAAAGAGGATTCTAGACCTCTGTACACTGCCCATTGCCATACTTTACAAGGGCTGGTGATGTTATTCACCTTAGAAAAAACTATGGGACACTCTTTACTCTATAAGCTCCATGGCACATGCTCAATGCCAGAAAATGTGTTGCCATCCCCTTCAGGAACAACTTGGTTGCTATGAATCACACCAATGGTAGTCGACTGAACACAGTAGTCATTATAAGAGAACTGGGAACACAGGTTGACAGTAACCTCTCTGTTGACCACCACAGTGCCACTGTGGTCTGAAAGTCCTTCTATGTGGCACATCTCATTACTGAGTGTGATGCATCAAGGAAGAAAGTGGTCATAGTCTCCCTGTACTCTTCCCTCATTAGGCCAATCGTCGAGTACAATGGCCAATTTGGCATGTACCTAACTCGACACCTGCAAAATCTGGAGAGGCTGCAAAAGCACCTCACAAAGAGGATTCTAGACCTTAAACACGTGTCCTATATGGACAGAGTCCAATAACTCCAACTATTGCCTGTCTCATATTGGCTACTTAGAGGCAATCAAAGCTTGACTTACAAAGTCAGGTCTGACCCAGCTCTGTTAGGCATGCTACATCTAAAGAAACCCAGTCTGTCCACACCACATGCCCCAGAGACCTCAATCCCATTTCCACAATCAACAGAACATGCTGGAGGAACAGGTTCATAACCCAGAGACTGGCCATGCTATGGAATAGACTTCACATAGATGTCAAGCAGAGCACCTCACTAGCCCTCTGCAAGAGAAATCTGGACGAGTGGATGGGGAATTGAAATCTCACCCTGGGGATCACTCCACTGGCTATGTTCAATCGACACACTGGGGAGGAATGTCAGGTGGCACAATACCAGGGTAATCCTATGGGCTAAGCATGTAAAGGCTCCATGGCAATTCGTCTACTACACACCTATGAACCTATGGATCTCAGTACTGTCTTGCATGTGTGTTTGCATTAGTGTGTATAAAAGTGTTTGTGAGTGTGTAAACATGTAGTTGAAAGTAGTATGAGGCCCTTCTCACCCAGTACACCTCCCATTGCCATACATTACAAGGGCTGGTGATGTTATTTACCTTACAGGTACCTTGGGACACTCTTCATCCTACAAGCCCTGTGGTGTGTGCGGTACCTACATAACCTTATAGTACCAATAACTAGATAGGTAGGGTTTCTAATATGTGTCCTGGCAAATGTGAGTATGCATGTGTGTGCATGTGTGTGTGTGTGTGTGTGTGTGTTTGTGTGTGTGTGTGTGTGTGTGTGTGTGTGTGTGTGTGTGTGTGTGTGTGTGTGTGTGTGTGTAAGTATTTGCAAGTGTGTATATTTGTAGGATACAGCATTTTGAGGCCTCACTCTCCCAGTACACTGCCCATTGCCATACTTTACAAGGGCTGGTGATGTTATTCACCTTAGAAAAAACTATGGGACACTCTTTACTCTATAAGCTCCATGGCACATGCAATAAATGCATAACACTGTAGTAGCAATAGCTAGATAGGTTGGCGTTATAATCGCAGTCCTAACAAATGCATGTGTGAGAACTGTATCCTGTGTAATTAAATGAAAACTTATATCCATTGGAGTGGGTGGGCTTCACATTTTTAGGGAATGGTGCTCCCAGTACATGTCCCAAAGTCCACTTTACAAGGCCCGCTGTCTTCATCAACTGTAGAGGTATCTGTTGACACTCTTCTGCCCAATAAGCCCTGTGCTGCATGCAGGAACTATGTAACAGCATGGAGTGACTAACAAGATAGGCAGTGCTGCTAATCTTGGTCCTGGAGAATGTTTGTAAGAGTGTATTTGTGTTTGTGTGTATAACTGTAGGTTAATGTATTTTGAGCCCATTCTCACCCAGTACACCTCCCATTGCCATACTTTACAAGGCCTGGTGATGTTATTTACCTTAGAATTAATTTGGGACAATCTTCACCCTGTGAGCTTCGTGGCACATGTGATAAATGCATAAAACCATAGTAGTGATAACTAGATAGGTAGATGCTCTAATCTAAGTCTTGACAAATGTGTGCGTGTGTGTTTGAATGAACACTGTATCTGTTGTGTGGCCATAGTTTTTACAATTATTGGCCATGGTACTCCCAATACACATTCCAAGGTCCACTTCATGAAGCCCGCTGTTCACATCTACGGTAGAGGTATCTGCAGATACTCTTCAGTACTATAAGACCCATGTTGTGTGGAACAGCTATGTAACAATTTAGAATGAATAACATGATAGGCAGGGCTGCTAATGTCAGCATGGCAAATGTGTGTGTGCATTGGTATGTATAGCAGTCTTTGTGAGTGCATAGACTCATAGGTGACAGTATTATGAGTCCTTTCCCATGCAGTACACAACACATTGCTATACTTCACAAGGGCATGTGATATTATTCATTTTACAGGTACCTTGGAACACTCATCACGCTATTAGTTCCATGCCACCTGTGATAACCATATAACACTGTACTACCACTAACTAGATGGGTAGGGGTTCCAAACACAACACTGGCAACTGTGATCCTGTATGTGTGTGTGTGTGTGTGTGTGTGTGTGTGTGTGTGTGTGTGTGTGTGTGCGTGTGTGCGTGTGTGCGTGTGTGTGTGTGTATGACTCTGTGTGGGAACAGTATTCTCTGTGTGTTTGGTCGACACAATACCCTCTGGGGGTTTAGGTTTTTCCAATCTGAGGTGTGTTCCACCCACTACACTTACCATTGTCCACTTTATAAGAGCTGCTGATGTCAACCACCATAGACTTACCTGTATACACCCCTCAGCTTATAAGCTCTGTGTCACATGTAATAACTGTTACACAGACCTGGTAAATGTGTTCATATACAGCTGTACCTTGGCTATGACACGGTCGATGTAGTACCACTCTGCCATACCCATCGTTGGCAATGTCTGCAGGTCCACATCCTGCTGACACACAGACACCTAGAACACAAACAGAATACAGCATGTGAGACTAAATTCAGTCAGCATTACTAACACCAGTTATGCAACATGGCTGAAAAGGTACACACACTCTGCAGTGTACCCAATACAAATGCCAGCTGACAGTACTTTATACAGCATTACATAGCTAAACTGTACTTAATTCACCCAATGCATCAGAACCATATTAGCATATCCCTGCATCAGTGGTATGGATGACAGGAATGTGGCACAGGTATCATCATATGTACAGGGTGTTGTGTGGGGTTGCCAGAGGTCTAAGCTGGGCCATGCGATTGACATCATGTGTGTGTGTGTGTTTGGATGGATGTTCTATGAATGGGCCATGCAAGGGAAGTGTGCATGTGTCTGGAGGTGACCTGGCTCTGATGGTGATGTGTGTGTGTGTTTGTGTGTGCACAGTCATGCCATGTGGCTGCCCTACACAGGGATATGTTGGACAGCTGAGGACCATACACGGCAGGGTGTACAGTGCATAATCTCAGGCCATGGACAAGTGAACTGTTTCTGCCAGGGGTCTCACAGGCACCACCAGGCCCAAGGCCAGATGCAGTACTACTCCCTGATGGTGACTGCTGTCTGCTGATTTTGTGTCCCTGACAGGACTTGCCAGGACCACATTCCCATGGCCTGCTGCATTGTTGTGTGGACAGCAACCCCCTTCAGTAATGCTGGTGGTACTGCTACTACAGGAGTGTGAAGGTGAAATGGTCTCACCCCTCATCTATTAATGACCTCAGTATTCTCACATGTGGCATCCAAAAGGTCATGTAGGTCGCCAAGGACACCAGGAGGATATGCATCCAAGACCCTGAGTATTTGTCTGGTGTTGCGGTCAGTACATGCCTGTGCCTCCATGATGGCCAGAAACATGCATCTGGTGAAATCTGCTGGGCAAAAGTCCTCCAGTGAGCATCCCTGTCCATATGCCTGTCTGGGACCTTGCCTGCACTCCGGCTATGGCAAGTGTCTACACTCACACTTGCCATAGTCACCACGCTAGCCTGTTCCATGCCACCACCCACCAGTTGTCCATCATTTTTGGCCACTGAGGATGGGGTATGTGTGGGCATTGTGACTGTGTGCAGGGTTGTTGTAGACAACAGTGGGATGCCAACCAATGGCACAGATTCAGCCCCTGACAGCCCTACCTATGTCTCACTATGACTATCATCATTGTCAGAATCTGCAGAGACATTGACATCAGGTTCTATATGGAAGGGACCACGACCCCCATCTTCACCTGTAAGGGGAAGACAACATATGTAAATTAATACCTGCACTATAAGGTTGGCTGGTGAAAATGCACTCACACACACACACACACACACACACACACACACACACACACACACACACACACACACACACTCCTGGAGCAATTTGGCATAGCTATGACACCTATGGGCCCTTCAGGGCAGACCTTATGGTAGTTCTGCTTACTACAATCCATCTCTATCATTGCTACTATCTGGCCAACAACAAAGGATGACAAATCCTATACTATGTGATGGGCCTAGTAGCACAATGGTAATTATGGGCAAGACCAAGGCTATTGGAGTGAGCTATACAGTGTCACCAAGTGCATATGCACTGTAAGAGCTGATTTACTGCTATACAGATGACACACACTAACAAGGTGTAATGATATGTGATGATAACTGTACATACCCAGTTTGGACTCACACAGATTCATTTCATACAACATTACAGGACAGTATGCAATACATACAGGACACATGTAAAGTACTAGGTGCATAACCTCATAAGATGATACCAGGCAATTGGCCCTGATGCCCTCTTAAGCCTGGCTCAGACTTTCACCCATGCCCGTTCCAAGCCAGCACATGTTTCCCCTGTCAATCTGGAACACACACAGGATCCCAGGGGCATCTCATCCATTTCCCATGCAGTCATCCAGCTTTCTCTTCCAGAGAGTGATACACATACTCTGCTAGACATGTGGAGGGAATGTATGTTACAGAGAGTGTATTGTGTGGGACACCACACTATCCAGCCAAAAAGTACTATACATATCACAGACCAGGTGAAGACATTGCTTGTGTGATGCATGAGTGCAATATGTCTTACAGATATGCAGAAATGCCATCAAGGCTGGTTTAGACATGGCCTTGTATGCCAGACACAGGTCACCTATGATCAGTCTGTATGAGACTGAGTATAAGGACATGGCTTTCAGCCTTCCTGTATAGGGTAGGTGTTGCAGACGTGGGAATTGCCTGGTCAGGAACTCCTGTGGTCTCTGCAACTGCTGCATTTGCTTGGCAAGGTACATGCCAAAGAAGCCAATGTACTTGGTAATGCATCTGGTAAGGGTAGAGTGCAGGGATGTTGTGGCCTCCTGGTTCCTGGATGACATACCCATAATTGTGAGGTGGGCCATGTAAACGGCCTTCCATACAATGGCGCCTGCTTGATGGAAAACTGTCAGGGTGCTACCAACCTCGGTGCACAAGTTGCCTCACACTTGATTGCATGCTCAGTACATTATTACTGTCATACTTAGTGTGGATGGCATCTGCCACAGCAGGGGGAATGATGACTCTCCTGGCATTCAGTTTGCGGAAATGCTTCTTACACCAGTCAGTAATTGAGTGAGTGCCTCTTGGGGGATGCTCACATCAGTAGGGGAATGTAAGGCAGTGGCCAGCTTGCAAGCATCTGTACACCTGGTCAGCCACAGACCAGTGCTTTTGTCCTGTACCTTAGATACATATATCTCAAACAGTAGAGGCCCCCAGACCGATCCTTTGGGTACACAGTTGTGGAAAAATTTACTACTAGAGGTGGGTTCCACTACTTTGACTGAGTGAGTACTATCATTGGGCCAGTTAGCTACCTATCTGGTAACCTGCAGATTGATGCCTAGTTGTGTAGACATATGTATCCTGTCCACCTGGGGATTAGTGTGAGAGGATTGAACTAGGTGAAGGTAGGCATTGTTCACCATTTTCCCCTCATCCTTGTGTTTGTTGACTACCTCAGAGAGGTCAACCAGGTTTAACAGGCCTCATCTCCCTTTGACAATACCATGGTGTGTGGGCCCAGGAATTTCGATGTTGCCGATGTCCCTGTTCATAATTCTTTTCATATTGCCTTCCATGCCCTTGCAGAGCAGGCTAGTTAGGCTGATGTGCATAATATTGGATAGTTCAGTGGATTGCCCACCTTTGTGTATAGGGATGGCAGTGGCTCTCCTCCATGCAGATGGGATGGCACTGATGCTCAGGCTGTGGTTGACTACAGTCCAGAATGGATCTGAGAGCCCATGCCTGTATTCATGTAGGATGCAGGCAAGGATGGTATCAGGCGTATGGAGACCTCTGTGTGTTGCCTTTGAGAGGGCATTATGGACCTCCTTCCTGATGATGAGGGGAGGGGGGCAGATGATGTACATGTGCATGCGTACAATGGGGGGACAGGGGGGTGATGTCTACACTTCACCTGTCTGCAGCCAGTTGCCTGTATCTATGCCATATGTGTATGTGGTGTTATTGATCACCACCACTACAGAGCAGATCTGGAATTGCAGACACATGTATGGAAGGCCTAGTGATTGGCCTTGGCGGATGTGTCCAATTTGCACTCAAAGACAGCCTTAGGGTACATCACCTGTGACCTTATTTGCTTGTGCAGACCAATGTGATATTGCTTCCAATGAGGCACCTGTTCCTTCTTGGTCCATCCAGCAATTGTTTCCACCTATTATGGTATTTGTGTATTACTTCTGTCCACCACAGGTGTTTACCCTACCTTGAGGGAGATGATGTTGTCCTGTCAGGTATTGCTCAGTCCATGCAGCTATGTAGGTGCCCACATACTATTGTGGTGTGGGCCTGGACACTGCTACTAGATCCATCAAATGGGACATTGGCTGTATAGCTACTTCTACCTGCTCTGAGGGGATTTAAGATCATTTGTGTACAGTTCATTCTGTTTGACACTATAAAGGGGGGGGGGCAGGGGAGATAATGACCTGAACAGTGATGGCTATGTGGTCAGATATTACCAAGGAAGCTGACACTGTAGGAGTGCTACAGTGGCTACTCATGTTGGTTAGGACCAGGTACAGGATACTTCCACCTATCATAGGAGTGTTGACCAGCGGATCCACTGCATTGCCATTGACAAAGCCAAGGAATCTATATGCATTCATGTTCAGGTGGCATAGGTCATGCACACTATGGTTGGGTATTTGAAGTCACTCATGAGCAGGGTAGATGACTGAATCCTGACAGATTCCATCAGGTTCCAATAGGTGTGGTCAGTATCCATAGTCATGGTTGGAGGCTTGTAGCTAGCTATGATTTGAGTAGGCACTTTGTCAACTGTTAACTGCACTCGGGATGTCACCCATGCATCATACTGTTTGGCCAGTCTCAAGGTGCGTATGTGTATGCTAATGTTCAACACTTCACCTCCTATGGCTTTGCAGGCCTCCATTTGGGGTCCAAACCTACGATGGGATGCATGACCTGGCAAGGTTGGTGTGCTCTCCACAGCTAAAAAGCAGGTGCCAGTGACTGCACAAATGTCAGCATCCTACAGAACAGGGTACGCTTGCATTGACATGGGTCTCATGGCAGACACCTAGCTCCTGTTAGAGCAAGACATCTGCACAGAAGTACACATCAGTGGTGGCCAAAGGCCAGTAAATAGTGTCACTTTATGAATCTATCTGAAACACACTTAGCTGCCAGACGGTGTCACATTCACAGATCTACTCTGCAGGATATGACATCCGACAATCAAATGTATGCAAATATGTTATGACTTTTGTTTTTAATGGGTTGCCAGTGATGTGCCAGACAACACACAACTGTCTGAGGCATTGACTACAAATATGAAGCAGACATGTGGTCAGTCTGCAAAACTCTGGACAGTTGTCAGGTATGGGCTCAGTATATCACATACAGTTCAACACACATGTCAGCACCTGCTGTGTTGTATACACATACCCTATATACATCTCTGACATTTGTAAGACAAGCATATGCATGACAGTTGCATTCACAGGTGACATATGAATAATTATAACATCCCAGGTAGCTGGCCTAGCAGTGACACAGTCAGTATTGGACAACATACACTCCAGTCTTCTTCTTCTTTTGGCTGCTCCCATTAGGGGTCGCCACAGCAGATCAACTGTTTCCATTTCTTCCTGTCCTCTGCATCTTGCTCTGTCACACCAACCACCTGCATGTCCTCTCTCACCACATCTATAAACCATATCTTAGGCCTTCCTCTTTTCCTGTTACCTGGCAGCTTCATCCTTAGCATTTTCTTTCCCAATATACTCTGCATCTCACCTCAGCAAATGTCCAAACCAACTTAATCTTGCCTCTCTGGCTTTGTCCCCAAATCTTCCAACCTGGGCTGACCCTCTAATATATTTATTCCTAATCCTGTCCATCCTCGTCACACCCAGTGCAAATCTTAACATCTTCAACTCTGCCTCTTCAAGCTCTGACTCCTGCCTTTTTATCAATGCCATTGTCTCCAACCCATATAACATAGCTGGTATCACTACCCTCTTGTAGACCTTCCCTTTCACTCTTACTGGTACTCGTCTGTCACAAATCACTCCTGACACTCTTCTCCACCCACTCCATCCTGCCTGAACTCTCTTCTTCACCTCTCTTCTACACTCACCATTACTCTGAACTGTTGATCCCAAGTACTTAAACTCATCCACCTTCACCACCTCTACTCCCTGCATCCTCACCATTCCTCTATCCTACCTCTCATTCAAATATATATATTCTGTCTTAGTCCTGCTGACCTTCATTCCTCTTCTCTCTAGAGCATATCTCCACCTCTCCAGGGTCTCCTCCACCTGTTCCCTACTCTCACTACAGATCACAATGTCATCTGCAAACATCATAGTTCACGGGGACTCCTGTATGATCTCGTCTGCCAACCAATCCATCACCATTTCAAATAAGAAAGGGCTCAGAGCTGACCCTTGATGTAATCCCACCACCACCTTAAATGCATCTGTTACTCCCACCTCAGACCTCACCACTGTCACACTACCCTTGTGCATATCCTGTACCACTCTTACATACTTCTCTGACACTCCCGACTTCCTCATACAATACCACAACTTCTCTCTAGGCACCCTGACATATGCTTTCTCTAAATCCACTCTATCTGACACTCTTTTCACCTCCAAAACACTCTTAGCATACTGTTCCTTCAGGATAATGCCTACACCATTTCTCCTCCCATCCACACCATGATAAAACAATTTGAAACCACCTCCGATACACCTAGCCTTGCTCCCCTTCCATCTGGTCTCTTGCACACACAGTATACCAACCTTCTTTTGGTCCATCATATAAGCTAGCTCTCTCCCTATACCAGTCATACTGCCAACATTCAAAGTTCCGACCCTCACTATCACAGTCCTAGCCTTTATCTGCCTTTGGGCATGCCTTTCCCCCTTCTCCTCCTTTAGCCAAAAGTAGCCCAATTTCCACCAGCACCCTGTTGGCCAACAGTATTGGTGGCAGTCATTGTTAACCCGGGCCTCAACCGATCCGGTATGTATTTCTGTACTGTTGTCTGCATGTATGATTTGGCAAAATTTTACACCGGATGCCCTTCCTGATGCAACCCTCCCCATTTATCCGGGCTTAGGACCGGTACAAAGAAATACACTGACTTGTGCATCCCCAGTGGCACTCCACATACAAATACTCCAGGAGTAGTCATAAATTAGCTGACCTTTACTTGGGTCACTCAGACGCCAGAGATATGCTCCATGTCAATGCAGACAGGGCAAGAGGGAATGGCCATAGGTGCTGGACAGCAGCATGTGAGTCCAGCAGGTCTTGCTGTGGCCTTGTGTTTAATGTTCCATTTGACATCATTGCATTCCCCTTCTGCATTCCATTACAGGCTTACATGATTGACATACCTGTTATAGTGCTAAAGAGTTTCCTCACAACAATGCAAATGGTTAGGTTTGTGTGGTCATAGTCTATCTTTGTGTAGATGGGTTGAGACCTGTGTTGCATAGGCAGCAGCTTGCCTTTTGTAGGTACTGCTCATGAGCAGGTGATGGCCTGTGCACCAATCGGTGTCTCCCACTTGCTACTTGCATCCAGAGCAGCTGTGTTGTCTTTCAATTTGCCAATGCCATAGCAACACAGTGCTATAATTGCATCCTTCATGTGGGCCTTGACCCTTTTCCTTGCCTGTGTGGAGGACATTATAGAGGTGTGGGGGCTACAGCTTCACAGACAGTAGGTGGGAATACCTCTCAGGACAGGACATGTGGTGATAGCCCAACAACGTGGGGGACAAAGCTCCAGAATTGGGTACAGACTGTAAGTCAGTAGTGCTGTTATACGCATCAAGGGTGCTTGATTAACATGGTTCATCTGGACATGCAGTGTTGTGTGTAGATGTTTGTTGGGCTGAGTAGGGAAAGTAGCAGATGTAAGTGTCATAGATCCTTTTTATGTCTGACTGTGCATGTTGCTACTGCTGTTGGTGGTCTATCTGGTGTGTATGTTTGTAGAAGCAGACTGAGAAATGTCCTATAACACCTCAGGATTCCCAGTACACTGTGAGATGGGCCAGTATATGTCAGTGTAGTGTGTGGCAATCCGGATATGTTTTTTCAAACAGATGTTCTACTCTAGAGTTCATTTGGGGTACTAGTAGCATGCTGTGACTGTGGTGCAAATGGTTGTGGGTGGACATTTTTGCACCATTATCTGCTTTTCCCTACAGTTCTGTCCCGGTACTGCATGGTATACTTGGATATACATGAGCAATTGCCCAGAGCTGATTTGGGCTAGTGTTGTGTTGGTCTTACTGTGGCTCAGAAGGTGCTGGGTGACATGGTTGACAGCTGGCATGGGTTTTTCCATTCTGTTACATGACTGCAGTCATACCTCTCCACTGTCCAGATGGCTAGATACTGTCCAGATGTGTGGCTCATATGTTTGCTCTGTTGCCCATAACAGTTTTGGGTTTCTGAGAAATCACTGGGATGATGTGAGCATCGACATCAGTAAATAGACATTCATTTGTGTTTCATACATTGAATCTATCTGGAATTGTATGTTAAAGCAAACCATGCCACTCTAGCAGACTTCTATGCGCATGACATCCATATTTCAAAGACGTCACTATTGTTTGCCCTTTATCCCCCCACTTTGTTGGGCTTTTTGTAGATGTCTTGCAGTAAGACATTGGTTATCTATATATATATATATATATATATATATATATATATATATATATATATATATCTTTCTCTCTATATATATTGGTATCTATGTATACATATATATGTATATAAGAATACCATGGATATAGAATTTCCCCTTATGTTAAATGACTGTTGTGCAGGATATGTTTATAAACACATTACAAATAATTACAGCTCAGGTGGTGGACAGATATGTTGCTGTGATTGTAGTGCACTGGGTCCTGGGTTCTGAACTTACAAGAGATGAATTTTTTCATGACTGGTAAATGAGCAAAATGCATGATATGTTTGTAAAAGCAGTACAGATTCCCACAGCTTAGATGGTGTAGTGGTATGTTCTGATTGCTGTGCACAGCATTCCAGATTTGAGACTTGGCAGTGCTGAGTATTTTATTGTCAGGCAGAACAAGGGCTGATGGAGACAGAGTGATTAAGGCACTTTTAATCAGTTGTAAGTGGTTTTGCACAGTTTTGAGCAGAGCTAAACATTGCTAACAGGCGGTTAAGCCCTGTTAGCTTCATTTAGCACCTCTTACTCTCAGTTATACCCATGCTAATTTTCATTAAAGAAAAGAAAAAACAGTGATATGAAAGTGGTGAAATGGGGGCAAGCATGGGGTAAAACATTGGAAAAGCAGCTAGGGATGTGCAGTACCGTTGTAGGAAAGGGCCACAGCTCTACATTTCTTCTGCAGAAACAGCTGTGTATAATATGTAGAATTTGGAATTTACAGCCTCACACCCCACAGGGAGGGGTGTTGGTGACTGACATTTGCAGAAAAAATCTGTGGGTTGATTGATTAGTTTCATTGTACATGGGGCCAAAATGTAGAGCTATGTATGGGGCAATATTTTTTTTGCAGGACAGATGTGTTTTTTTTAAGGTGAGAGTGGGATGTTAGAGAAGGGCTGTAGGTATACTTGTGGAGGTAGGTTGGGTAGGATAGGTTGCATTTGCAGACAGATAAGACAGACAAGTCAGCAGACATGATGGGGTAAACACCTTTGACAGGTAGGGTGGTTGGGAATCCAAAGCCCATGAGCCCCCAAATGGATACAGTGGGACTGAGGTCCCCACCCATGGGCAGTCACCACTGCAACTTCACAGCCCCAAATGTGGTTGTGCTGGGGGCTGGACAGGAGGATTGGCCTGCCCCTTGAGGTACACCAGGCAGCCTTCAATCTGGCACAGCTGCCCACCCAACTCTGCTCAGATGGTGCTATGCACCAAACCCCGGAACTGCGTGTGACAGGTTCCTGTCCTCTCCCGCTCCCAAGGGGGGCTCTGTCCCCTGAAGTGGTTCCACTTGAAGATGGTGCTAAATCAACAGATGAGGAAGCCCAACGTTGGGTCCTAGACATGCTGTGGCCCAGTGCCATGGCCAGAGGATGTTCAATGGGTGGGTCCAGCAGGATCTGCCTTCCCAAACATACTATGGTGTTGTGGTTTTACAAAATATGTTGGTTAGCCATGAACAATACATTTCAAGATTTCCTCCCACACAAAACCAGGAAAATAGATGGAATCCACCAGCGATATTGTTAATAAGTTTGTTTATTTCACACCACATTTGTGTATTAATTAATTCATTGGCCAGCCCATTATTGGATTGATATAAATTGATGTGCTTTGTAGCTCTTATATTATCTCTGAAGAAGTCCCCGAAGGGAGACAAAAGTGCTTAGATTTTATTTGTGTGGTGTGAAATAAACAAACTTATTAACAATATCGCTGGTGGATTCCATCTATTTTCCTGGTTTTGTGTGGGAGGACGACCTTTATTGCTCTTGGAATAGGTTTTTGGAATTTGTTGAGACATTTTTACTTAGCCATGTTTTTTGGTTACATTTCAAGATTAGTTATAACAGCATGCATGGGTGTTCCAATTAACCCCATAAAACAGATTTGAAACAGTTTCATAGAAAACAGAATGCATGCATGAATGGAACAACAGTATGCATCATAACAGCATGCCAGTAACATTGATGGCAACAGGCCACCAACAATGCTATTTGAATAAGGTATATTAACATGCAAGCAATCAAATATATGAACAATAATAGAACACAAGTCCAGATATTAAGCTTGGAGAACAACATACCCATAGTATATAAATAATAATTATTGATGCTGATGAGGGGTGGGGGGAGAGACAAAAAGTCCTTTAACAACTGTTTATGCTTCTGTTTTCCACAACAGTACTGCTCAATACTCTATGGGTCTTCCCTCAATTTACATCTACCTATGGCTCATAGCTTTTGTAGCACAAGCATACCTATTAAACTGTCCACCTGGAATGGTATGGGGCAAACTGTGACAACTCGGTACATAACTGGGGGGACTCGTACATGTCAGGGTTACATATCTTGCACAGGAGGGGTATCTTGAACTGTTGTTATGCAAGTGTGCTACTGGCATACTTCAACTGGTTTCCTATCTGTGTCCAGGGTTATTGGCCAGCAGTGACCACTAGGCATGACAGTGTGACACTTGAGAGACATGTATCGGGAAGTGTGCATGTTGTGTGTACCTATCCTGCTGTCATTTGCAGGCATGTGGTGGGACAGTTGAACAGTTGTACACAATTTATTAGTATACTCTTCATACAGCTACTACCATTTCCTTACCTGTAAAAGCTGTGAAGAAAATATCTGTTAACACTACCTGACTGTTTTTACATACATTCCTGATTCCTTTTGTGTAGATATGCACACATCTTAGTACCACTTCCTGGATTCAAACCGTGCCTGGGTGTGCAAAATAACAACTAAGCTATTTCTCATCACACTGAGCTACTGTAGAACTGCTGTTTCCTGTTTGACTGGTTTCTGCCTATTAGTCTCTTGCTTAGACAGTCTGAACTTGTAATCCTGTAATGCATGCATGACAGATAGTTAGTGTACTGTGCATTAATCCTTTGAATTCCTACAATCTGGAAAGCAAAGGTTAACACAGGGCATTTATATCTTGTTTTACAGCTCCATTCTAAGTCTACAACAACATACCAGAGTAAACACAACAGTTTGTGTTATAGATGTTTATTTCAGATCAATATTAGTCAGACATACTTTATTTATTCTGTTAATACAGTTACAGTATACCTACTAGCACTACACAGTGTACTCCTTCTTAATTATTTGCACAATATACTGCAAAATAGATTTTTACTTACCAGCCAGTTGGCACAGCCTCAACAGTCTGTCGACATGGGCTTCAATGTTACTAGCTCTCTCTGCTGCAGCTGTAGGGGAGAAATCCAAACATTATGCATACCTGTCTATCACATCCTCGGGGTAGAATTTGATACACCTATATCTGTGATATTTACAAAGTACTGGGACACGGTTGTCCCTGGCATCTTGGATCCACTGGTCCAAGAGCACCACCTTCCTCTGCTTTAGGTCAGCATAGTGATGCCAGACCTACTCACCAGTTCGGGGATGCCAGTAGCATTGGTGAGATCATGGGTGAGACAGTCCCAGGCCTACTCTTTATATTGTGAGCCCTGGTACTGGTCCTGCAGCAGTCTCTTGTCATGGTTACTTACGAGGAGTCCAGCCATGACCATAGACTCCACGATGCCCCAGCACTGTGCTCTAAAGCATGAACCCTCACCTATGCCAGCCATGGTTCCTGCACAGGTTGAACTATAACAGGTACTGGCTGTGTTCCCACCTGTGCAGTTTAAATAAGGCCATATTCCCACCCTTTGCCACCATTGGTCGATTTTGAAACTGTTGAGCACAGCTTAGTGGTGCGCAAAACCCGCTAAGCCGATTTTAGCAATGCTTAAAGGGGAAATTGTTGAGCACTGCTTAACAGTGCACAAATCTGCTTAGCTGAGCTGACTGTTGCTTAGCATTCACGTCTAAGCATTGCTTAAACCGGCTAAGCATACCTGAGCACTGATAATCATTGCACACTTTTAATTTTTAGATATATTTGAACAAAGACTTCATTTAATAAGTGTATATGATTTCCTTTACATGACTTCCCTCTCTGTACTTTCTTTACATTACCAAGGGGTGTGACTGTACTGTATGGGACACATGTTATATGCACTCACACTTCCATTTTAGACCAGCTATACTACCCTGGTTGACAAATATCACTTGCTAGACCATTTACAAAAAAAAAAAAATAATAACACTGCTTTCCTATGTAAAAATAAAATGCATGTCTTGGTACTTGAACCGTGAGCACATGCATACAAAGCCAGCACTCTAACCACTACGCTACCCTGGCATTAGTGTTTTAGTTGTATATTTTTATTTATCTCCTCTGGGGTGTTTAAGCAATGCTGAGTAGAGGGCCATAAGGTGCACACCCACTCAGCTATGCTTAAACATACCTTTGTAGGGAAAAAATCATTTTTAATTATTTATGACCTTGTACAGCTTTGTTACTCTAGGAGGTTGACAGGTATGTGAGGCAGGCATCTGGGTATTCTGCAGGCACTTTTACAGTTGAGGAGTATGGCCGTATGGCACTTTTAGATGGCAGACATTTGTGTTTCAGTCTTCATATCCTTCAGGTGGTCTGTGCTAATGCTAATTTCTTATTCTATCAGCTTTCAGGTTTGTCAGTGCAATGTTTAAAACATGTCCCTATTTTTGTGGTTTTGTCTTCCCATTATTTATGGCTTTGTACTGCTTTATTGCTCTGGGAAGGTGAGATGTGTGTGAGGCAGGCATCTGGGCATTCTACAGAAACCTGTACAGCTAACAGCTATGGCCGTATGGCGTTTTCACATTGCAGACATTTGTGTTTTAGTCTTCATAGGTTCATAGGTTTATAGGTTGGTACTAGGCTATCAGCCCTAGGGTCTATACAAGCCTAGCTTTAAGAATTCCCTGGATCTTTCTTCCCACAATATTTACTTTCCTGGACCCCTGTTTAGCAGGGTGACTGATGTGATGCATAGGGTGAATTTCCTATCTCCCATCCAATCATTAAGGTTCCTTTTGAAGATGGCCAAGGAGGCACTCTGCTTGACATGTATGGGCAGTCTATTCCAGAGTATGGGGAGTCTCTGGGTCAGGAACCTATCCCTCCAGCATGTTTTGTTCATTGCGATGACAAGGTTTAGATCCCTGGAGTGTGTGGCTCTGAGGGATTGGGATTTCTTTAAGTGGAGCATGTCCAACAGTTCAGGGTTTTACATGGCCTTGCATGTTAAGCAGAGATCACCTCTGAGTAGACGATATGCCACAGAGTATAGCTGGAGTTTTTTTAGATGGTCAGCATAGGACATCTGCTTTAGGCCTGTGATTCTTTTAGTGAGGTATTTCTGCGGCCTTTCCAGCTGTTGCAGATGTGTTGTGAGGTACATACCAAATGAGGCATTGTACTCTATAATGGGTCTATTGAGGGATGAGTACAGTGGGACAATGACCTCCTTTTTTCTGTATGAAAAGCCCTTACTGATGAGGTGTGCCACATAGAAGGATTTCCTGACTGTTGTGGTGATGTGGTTATCGAAAGTGAGACCACTGTCCACCTGTGTCCCTAAGTCTCTCATCAAACGTTCGTTGTTTAGTGTACTGCCACCTATGTGGTAATTCATGGGTACATGTTTTTTCTCAAAGGGGATAACTATACATTTCTTTGCATTAAGCTTGAGCACGTGGCTCTGGCACCAAGCATCTGTTTCTGTAAGGCCCTTTTGTAGAATATCCACATAATTTGGGGATTCAATAATGACTCCAAGTTTACAGTCATCTGCAAATTTTGTTAGCCAAAGTCCATTAGTGTTGGCCTGTACTTCAGAGAAGTAGATGCCAAACAAGAGCGGTCCCAGGACTGACCCCTGAGGTACTCCACTTGTCACTTTTCTGGAGCTGGATTTGGAGTCGGCTACTTTTACAGTCGGGGTTCTGTCAGTAAGCCAGTTGGCAAGCCATTGAGTGACGTAGGGATTTATGCCCAGCTTAGTAAGTTTACTTATGATTCCAGAGTGGGGGATGGTGTCAAAGGTTTTGGCAAGGTCCAGATAGACTGTGTGGACCACCTTACCCTCGTCCACAGCTCTGGAGACTGATTCGAAGAAATCAATCAAGTTCAGGAGACAAGATCCATCCTTCAAGAACCCAAACTGGGTGGGGTCCAGTGTTTGAAGTTTGCCAATGTCTTTGTTTATAAGTTCCATGATAATGCATTCCATGCCCTTGCAGATCAGGCTCATCAGACTGATGGGACTGTAGTTCCCGGGATCCAAGTTAGATCTCCCCTTGTGGAGTGGGATAATTGTAGCTGTGCACCACTCAGTGGGCATGAAGCCTGAGGTGAGGCTATGATTAAACATGACACTTAGGTGAGGTGCCAGTTCATTTTGTAGTTCATGTAGTACACAGCCTGGGATGTCATCTGGTCCCATGGATGTTGTATTCTTAGGTTTGGAGAGTGTGGTTTCTACCTATGTGGCCATGATTACCGGAATTTGTCAATCTTTTGGTATTGAGATGAGCCCTTTAGGGGGTGAGAGGGGGTGGGAGTTGGCACTAAATCGATCTGCCAGGATATTGGCAATATCCTTGGAATCAGTATATTTAATGCCATTCTGTTGTAGCTCAGAGCAGATCTGAGCATTGCCATTTAGATTCTTGACATAACTATAGAATGCATTGTGGTTGCCTTTGAAATCTTTGGCAATTTTATTTTCGTAACTAGCTTTGGAGGATTTTATGAGGGATCTCAGCTTCTTACTGAGGCTGGTAAGGGAGTTTTTTGCATCCTGTGATTGTCCTTTTTTCTGCAACAGTTTCTTCCTTCTGTTGTATAGTTTCTTTATGGCAGGGGACCACCAGATTGGCTTCCTTTTGTTGGAGGAGAGCATATTGGTTCTATTTGGGATTGCTCGATTCATGCATGAGTGGATGTGCTCGTACAGTTCCTTAGTGTATGATTCAGCAGTCAAACTTTCAGCTCCCGTCTGCATGGGTATCATGAAGTTTGTCACTTCTGACTTGAGTAGCATGAAGTTGGCTTTGGAGAAGTTTTTTATGGAGGTTTCCTTACTGGGGGGTGGGGGTGGGATGTGGATGTCAAGGGTTATTTGCTTATGGTCAGACCTGACCAATGAGGGGATGACCACTGGTATGGAGCATCTATCTCCCATTTTGGTAATGACCAGGTCTAGGATATTGGAGCCACCGATGGGACAATGGATTAGTTGATCCAGGGCATTGGAATTTATGCATTCCAAGAACCACTGGGAAAAGGTGTTGGTACCCGAGTAGTTTTCCCAGTTAATGGCAGGGTAGTTGAAATCACCCAGTATTAAGGTGTTTGGTTGTATCTTAATATTTTCCAATATGTTTAGAAAGGTGCAGTGAGAATCTTGGGGCATGGTGGAGGATCTGTAGCAAGCTACAATTTGGATTGCAGTCTTACCTAGTGTTAGTTGCACCTGGAGAATTCCAGATGCATTGTGTTGGGCAACTAGCCTGGAGGTGTGAATATCCTTGGTGAATACGGACACTCCTCCACCTTTAGTGTTTCAGTCTTGGTTTGCTGGCCAAAAAGTGTGGTAATAGTTGTAGCCTGGTATTGCAGGGGTGCTCTCTGGAGCCTTGAACCAGGTCTCATTTACTGCACAGATATCGATGTTGTCTATTTTTAGGAGTGCCTCGAGAGAGTGCATTTTGAGGTTTAGACTTCTAGCATTGAGTAGCATTACCTTCAGATTATGCATGCTTGTATCTGTTACTGTGGTGGTTTTGTCCTTTGAGCTTTAGCCAGTAACCTGAATCCCAGAGGTGACAGATGCAGACCATCTCTGGCAAATCATTGTCATTTGTCAATCATGTTGTCCTAGGCAGACAGATACTGGATCCCCTTTGAATGACACCAGAAGCTTAGCCAATTGTTGAAGTGAATCATTTTGTCCTTATACTGTGGTATCATTCTGGGTGAAGGCAGGCTGCTACTCAGGGCTAGGGTCATACCTGCCTGGGGCACATGATCCACAAGCTCTTCTATGTCTCTTTTCATGTAGTCCAGGGAGGTACATCTCAAGTCATTCACTCCAACATGAACAATGACAGAGTCATATTTGTACTTCTGGAGTGACTTGAGTGCATGTGTTATGTGGCAGATCCTGGCACCCGACAGGCAGCTGACTGTAATTTTCTCCTTGTTCAGCCTGGTAAGTGGGACATCAGTGTGCCTGACTATAGAGTCACCTATGACTAAATTGTTGGGTACATTGTCTTGCCTCAGGAGCTGTTGTTGGCTGTCCCACTGGTGTTGTGAGCTATGTGTCACTTTGGTTGTGACTGGTGTTTGTTTGTGTTTCAGCTTCGGAGATCCTTGTTGCTCGGGCAGGATAATGTTAAGGGCCTCCACATATGTGGGATTAGTGTTGCTATATGTGGGTGTTGATGGTGTGGGTTTTGACGGTTTATGTGTTGCTTGAGGTGTAGTGCAGGTGTTAACCTTCTTCTCTTGACTGTCTAGCACAATCTTGGCTGGAGAGAGCTTTGCTTCCAGTTTGGCTATGTAAGCGCCACCCTCACAGGTTGTAATGTTGGGTGGTAGGAGAGGGTTGTCTGTGTACATGAGGCAGTTGCTGCATTGCCCCAATATGCCCAGATTCATCAGGTGGACAGGAAAAATCACCAGAAACTGACCCTTGGACATGCCTGTTTAGATTTTTTTTTGTAAAGTACAAGAGCTATTTCCCTTACCTTTGCAATGTACTTTGCAATTATAGACTGTTTAGTGCCTGCAGGAAGTCCGTGCTACTGCAAACCTTTTATTCTATCAGCTGTTGGGTTTGTCAGTGCAATATTTAGAATATGTCCCAATTTTCTGGCTTTGTACCCCCATTATTTATGGCTTTGTACTGCCTTATTGCTCTGGGAGGGTGAGATGTATGTGAGGCAGGCATCTGGGCATTCTGCAGAAACCTGTACAGTTAATGGCTATGGCCATACAGCAGTTTTACAATGCAGGGGGTGTGTGACACCGAACCTGTCACACTCCCCCTGAATTGTTTCTTGCTCTCCATCAATATCAGTGTCCACAGACACTGAAATGCTCATTTTCATTTCATTTCAGTGTCCTTGGACATTGAAATACTATTTGAAAGTGCTTTACGGCACTTTTTGAGTGCAGGCGGCATGTTCGATGTTCATGCACTACTTAAACATGCTCCCTGCAATCGTTCACTGTTCATGTCCATTTAGCCTTAACAGCAGTGCGCCTTCATGAATATGCAAGGCGTGCTGCTGTTAAAGATAAGGCTACACGGAGACAAACCACTCGGTGCAGGAATAGCACTATTCCTTCACGGAGTTTATTGAATGCAGGGGAATATTTTTCACACATGAGCTGGATATAGTCTCAAAAATCATGCTCAAGCAAATAAGTATAATGTTTACATATTCAGACTTTATGATTTTTCCTACCCAAAAACCCTGGAGGGCTGGTTCTGATAACTGACATTTCTGATAATCGACATTCCAATAATCAACTGTCTACTGTACTTGACTTTCTTCTTCTGCACTTGGTGGTAGGAAAACAAAGAAGTAAGAGGTGGGTTAGAGGGGGTGGGTAGATTGTAGTGGAAGACAAACATGACTGATATGGTGTGTGGTAACACTACAAAGGAGGTGGAACACAATGGTGAAGAAGACATCAGACAAACAAAAGTAAGATGTGGGTTAGAGGGGGAGGGTAGATTGTAGTGGAAGACAAACATTACTGACATGGTGTGTGGTAACACTATGAAGGAGGTGGAACACAATGGTGTAGAAGACATTAGACAGAGGAAAGACAGTGATGAGGGGAGGATTTACAACATACAAGGGTGGGCTTTGACACAAAAGGGAGGGGAACACCAGATTTGGGGATAGGACTGGGTGTTCAGAAATTCCTCTGTCTCCCAGCTTAGACTCAGTGGGAGATCACTCGTCACCCTGAAAGTTGTCATCACTTGGTCCTGCCTCAAAAACTAGAGACAGTGCTAGGAAAGGACGCTACAGGAACATGGTCTCTATATGGTCTGCTGTCTCCCCCACAACCTCTGCCAATTCATGAAGGGTGACAAAAATGTCATCTCCACTTGCACAGCTACCTGTGGGTACCAGTTTACCACCCTCCAGTACAGAGTTACCTGACACATGTGGTGCAGGTAGGGCAGGAGGTATGAAAGTAACTTTGGCAGGCTGGGAAGCAGATGTTCTGGTGCCTCTGATGGTGGTGATGTATAAAAGTTATACATAAATATTTTTAATGGCAACAACTGTTACTATGCAAATAGACACATCTTTCACAACTATACTATCCTGATGTTCTCTTAGATACTCTAATCTGCTCTAATGCATCTCACTGTTCCTTTCAATGTCTTCAAGAGCTGGAGATAAATGAGAGCAGATCAAAATACTATTTGGTGGGATGCACTACCCTAATTTCAACCGCCTATTGGCCAGGCTTGTGGTGACTAAGTTCACTTTACTGGTGATGACATTCTTCTCCCATACATGTGAAGCCAGTAGCATGATGAACAGCTTTGGCAAGTGTAAGTCTTATATTGTCACTTTAATTACCATGGAATATGTCCAGGTAAACCTTTGCCTCCTCCTCACACCACCTCTGTGCTCTAAATCAAACACTACCTTCCCATCTCCAACCATACTTGTCTATTCTTCAATAATCTCAGGAAAACTAGCAGAAAACTGGCACCCCCAAAACAATTCTTGTATGTCCTATGGTTCCAGTGACATATTAAGACGTGAAACATGGCAGTCCTCCATCCCTCTTTTTTGCTTCTGAGAATATGTGCTCAACAGTGACTCCAACTTTAGATGGTTAAAGATAGCATGAACATTATATGAAGATCAAATGGGTAAGATGTGGAACACTTAATAACAGCTTACCAACAACTCCATCTAGGAAGCTCATAGCATGGTTAATGTCTCATTTTATACTTCTAAAATGCTATTTTGGTGAAAGAATATTATTCAGTGTTGTTTACCTTGGATATCAGTTAAAAAATAAATAAATGTATGACATACATTTTACAGTATGGGAATGTGAGGATCATGGCTCTTGACAAGTTAAGCTGAGGAACATATCTCAGAATGAGGCATGCTTGGAAGGTATGAGCATGACCATTTTTCAGCCCTATAATCTGGGATTCCTACTAGTACATAGAGCTGACCTCTAGTGCTTAAGGGCATGCACATCATCATTTAGAAATCAGCATGTTTATCAAGTTTGCTCATCATGTAAGTTGAGTGATTCAGAAACAACAATGAGATAAGCCTAATCAGAATACTTTTCATATCCGGATGGAGTAATTTACATGATATTAGTGTGATGGGAAGCACAGACCCTCAGTGCACTATGGAAGACAAACTTTTGTTTAAATCCTGCTTATTATCTTAAATAATAGTTGCTGCCAAAGATTATATGCACCTACTTCTTTGTATAAGGGTAGCTTTCTGTGTGCTCTTTACTGAAGTCTTGGAAGAGCTATCAGTTTTTTCAGTGTATCAACCATGCACTGACCAAACCCCCTTTAGGGTAGATAATAATTTGTTCCACTATATTCCTTTCTATCTCAGTTCTCAGCTTCTTCTGATTTCTCCATTTGCTGCCATTACCACTGTCTTATCTGTGCTCAGTTTCATGCCATGTGCCTTCAGTTTTGCATTGCATTCCCCTATCCTTTGCTGAAGTTCTTGTTCAGAGTCTGCCTGTAATGCCACATTATCTGCATACAGTAACTTTGTTGATCTGTCCCCTCCGATCTATTTGCTTTAGTTAATCACCACTATGAACAACAGTGGGCTCAGAGCTGAACACTAATGCACGCACACTTCCACTAGGAACCCCTCTGTGAGGCCAAATACAGTTCATAGTTGAGTGTATGGGTCCTTGTATATAACAGGAACTAATTCTACCAATGTTTCTGGGACTTTGAACCACCGCTGGACTGCCCAAATCTGCTTTCTTTGGACCTTGTCATATGCCTTTTCCAAGTCTAGGAATGCCCAGTTGGAGCCTTTCTTCATTTCTAACTTATTCTCAAGTACCTGTCTTATTGCAAACACAGGGTCAGTTGTACTGCATCCTGATCTGAATCTGATCTGCTCATCTCCCATCTTACTTTCTACTACTCTGCATATGCATTTATCAATCACAATCTCCAGAACTTTCATGCAGTGTGACAGGAGTTTGATACCTCTGTACTGCCTACAGTTGTGGATGTCAACTTTGTTCTTGTACACACTGGCTTATTCTTCATTCATCTGGGATATTCCTTTCTCTCCACACTGCTATAAGTACCCTCAGGAGCCATTTTAACTATCTCACCCAGCATCATTATCATATCTGCTGTGACTTTATCTGAGCCTGCTGCTTTCCCTGACTTTATTTTCTTAATGTTGTTCTTACTTCTTCTATGGTGGGCTTCTTCTTTTATTGTAGGCTGTGTCTGGATCATTACAGCTTCTGAGAAGTATTCTTCATTCAGAAGCTGCTGGAAGTACTTCTTCCAACTGCCTTTGATGTTCTGTGGGCTGGTGAGCAGATTGTTGCTGGCATCTCTTATGAAGGGTGTCTGACTGTCTTCTTTATCTTTCTGTCTTTGCCTTGCAACCTGATATAGCTTCTTAGTACCACCTACTGAATCACCTCCAGAATCTGTTAGATTGCTTTTGATGTCCTGTTCTTTGCTACTGCAACTACTTTCTTAGCCTCTTTGTTTTCCAACCAGTGTTCCTTCTTGCTTGGTTCATCTTTTCTATCTCCCAGTTTTTCCACCATTCCTTCTTACTTTTGATGACTTCCTGGACTTCTGCATTCCACCACCAGCTTTCATTATGTAGCATAACTCCTTACCTGACTTGGCCAAAAATCTGCTTTGTAGTCTTCACAAATGCTGTTCTGAGATGCTGCCATTCATCTTTAGCTCCAACTGTTTCATTCTGTTCTTGGGGTTCAGCTTTGTCTCTGTTGAACTTAGAGCCTTCTGTGACCACTGCTTGTAGCTCATTTTGGAAACCAGTGGTTTATGCTGTGAGTTGACTGCTTTACTAGGATTGATTTTGGAATCACTGATTCTACTAGGAAGAATTCTACCTGCATTGCATGTTGCCCACTCTTGTATGTGATCTTGTGACTGTCTCTCTTAAGCCATTTGCCAGACAGAAGTCTAGAATGTCCTCTCCTTCTTTATTCCTGTTGTCCCACCCATGTGGACTCAGGAAGTCCTCATATCCTCTTCTGTCTATCCTTATATGTGCATTCAGGTTACAAGTGTTGTCTGAATGCACTCTTCTCTCCTCTTCACAACCCTGCTGTGGGGCATAGGCTGAATGCTGTCCTATTTCTAGAGTCTTATTGCAATGAATCTGTCACGAATTCTGATGATATCCCTCACTGACATCTGAAGGATCTCTTGGACCACAATTCACACAACATTTCTAGCTTGTCCTCCTCTTGAGTAGTAGACTCAGGATCCCAAGCCAAGTGGCTTTGCTGTACTGCCATTCCATCTTGTCTCTTGGATACATAGGATGTCCAGCCGATCATGTCATCCACTTCCAAGCTTCATCCTGTCAGTGAACCTGTAGCAATTCTTAGTTCATATTTGACAGGTTGATCTTTCATTCAACTGTGCCAAGGCAGCAGTAGCTTATTGACCAAGGGCTGTTGATGGCAGGCACATACTGACCAATAAGACAAATACACCCACTAACACGGTTCCCAGAGTATCAGTTATCACCAGCAAATACCCATGCCAACAGTAGTTAACACCACTGAATCACCTAGTGAGTGGCTAGCCCAATCAGTGTGCAGTCTGTGATCCGTGTTCTCCTATCTTGAGGATACTGCAGACTACATTAGATGCCCATAGCAGTTTGTCTATACAACTCTTCTGTACTACTGACCACAGCTGTATTCACTGGTTGTTTTTTGGAGGTGGAGGGAACCCCTCACAGGGAGAATATGCAAACTCCAAATAGACATTGGGTGGAGGTGGAGATCAAGATCAAACCATGTAACTTGCGCATGGAAGGTGAAAACTTTGACCATTATGCCAGTTGGTCTCTATCTATCTATCTATCTATCTATCTATCTATCTATCTATCTATCTATCTATCTATCTATCTATCTATCTATCTATCTATCTATCTATCTATCTATCTATCTATTTATTTATAGTTTGCTTGCCAGGATAGTCTATTGTTTCACAAGGAGCTCATTTTCAATGGATTCCTGGGGAGAAAAGCTCCAGAAAATTACAATTTACAGATTTAACATAAGAGTAAGTTAGAGAATTGTAATGTGCACAAATGAAGCAAAATTAAACAAACAGTAAACATATTAGTAGAGTGCACATATTAGTACAATGCAATAAGAGTAATATTTACAAACAGTCAAAGTTTTTAACAGTTTAACATATTAGCACAATGCAATAACAGAAAAAGTCAGTTTTTTAACAGTTATGCTAATTCATGTAGTTAATTTCTAGGCTACTGAATTGTATCATTCTAGGAGTTATGCTAATTTCTAGAGTTTATTAGGGGTACAAAACAATGGGAGGCTATTGTGAATTATAGCTTATAGAGAGTAGCTATAGTGTAGGGAGATTATGTGGGGTGAGCGGCCCTAGGTCAACTGGTGCCCTAGGCAAAAGGGCTCCATGGTGCCCCCCACCACATTACCTGGTGCCCCCATCCTGGTTTACCTATACCAAATAAATACTGGAAAAGTGCCCCTGCTAGACCGGCGCCCTAGGCGGCTGCCTAGTTGGCCTATGCTGTGGGAGCAAGAGCATTCCCATAGTAAAGTTAGGTGTGTGTGAAGTAAGGTTTTGAATGAAAAGCGGGTGCTGGTGGTGTGGATGAGAGGTGGGAGGAAATTCCAATGGCATGCTAGAGAGAAGGACATTAGATGTTTGCCTGGTGGATGGGTAGGTTTATGCAGTTCAATTAGATTTTGGGAATTAAATCTCAAAAGTCTATTTGTTTGGTGCATTTTAAGGTGGTGGCAAGAGAGGGACAGAGGGAAGGGGTGAAAATAGGTTTGTGTGCTTGGACAAGTTGAATATAGATGAGGTAATTGGACAGCTCAAGCCAATTAAGTTAGTGTAGGGCAGCGCAGTGATGGGAAGTGGATCTATGGCCGGTTGCAATTTTTATTTTATTATAGCAAGAAGAGAGTTTAGTCTTGAGGGAGGATTGCAGGTTAGTAAGGATAGAGGCACTGTATAGGAGGGATGGGATAAGGTAAGTGTTGGTGAGGGTGAGCCTAGTGGAGGGAGAGATGTAACGGTTGTGGCAGTAAAGCATGCCTATTTTTTGTGTGTTTTTTGATATTTACTTGTAGATGATTATCAAACTTTAGCTGGCCATCGACCAGAACTCCTAATAGTTTAGCATTAGAGACTATTTCGAGAGGAGTATTATTTTGACTGGTGACTGAGAATGAGGTTTCATCTAGGGTGGTGGTTTTGGAAGCAGTAAATATCATGAGTTTAGTTTTAGTAGTATTGAGTGCTAGATGGTTGTCCATCATCCATTACTCAGTGGAGAAGGCATCTTGGGTTAATTTAACTAGGGTGGGTATAGAAAAGGCAGAGCAGATTATTGTTAAATCATTGGCATATTGGAGAAGATTGGCATTTGGGATGGCTTGGTAGAAATCGTTTATGCATTTATTGAATAGAAGGGGGCCTAAAATTGAACCCTGGGGACACCTGTGGGAGTATTGAGAGAATGGGAGGTGTTTTTTCTCCATCTGACTGCTTGTTGCCTGTTTGAGATGTAACTGGTGTGATGCCTGTGCCCTGGCCCAGCAATCAAGGAGCCTCAATCCTCACCACTAACACCAGAGAGGGGTGTCTCATATATGAGGAAAGGATAACAAACACACACAGTAAAGTGCAATTTCCCTTAAGAGCACACAGAGATCACAATCAGTCCTGGGCTGGTCGCTCCCTTGCTCCCCAGGTCCCCAATAAGACTCCCCACTGGCACAGCTGTAGGGTCCAGATCTCAGCCTAGCTGGGAAAGCTAATATCTCCAGCACCCTCTCTGTCCAACCAGTGCTTCGTGTCCCTGCCCAAGTAGCTGACACACATACACTTTGAGATAAGAGTTTATATAACCACACAGACACTTCTGGGGAAGGCTGGCACAGGTTCTTCATCTGTGCCCTCTTTTACCCAGACTATAGGGTAGTACCCTGCCACCACCTAGCTAATAATTATCAGCTACTCAAAGGCCCTTAAAAGGGTGCCCAATATTACTGTGCAGTATTATTATCCAATTGGTAGTATAGCCCATGGCTAAAGCTATTAGAGTGGCTTTGTACAGTTTTACAAAAGGTATGCAAGTACTCTGAATTCTCTACCCACAATCAGCCACAGTTAAAAGGTTTTAAAATATTTAATAATAAATAATTAAAACCACAAGACAATACTTTCTACTACACAGTCAGTGCTAGTCAAGAGTTTAGAGATCACACAGAAATACTTAAAATAAATCAGTAGTACAGTTCTGACATCACAGAAAAACACTTAGTTTAATCTTTACAGTCCTAGCTAATCTAAAAGAAAACACAAGTCTAAGATAACTTACATGTGAGCAAGAGGCAGAGTGATGTAAGTTGGATGATCTAGACAAAAATACTTAATAATCTCTGGTTCTCACTGCTTAAATTGAAACTGCAGTTCTGATAAAACATTACATTATTTCACACTTTCCTGGTGTTCCCAGGCTGACAGAAACTGCATTTACATTATTTTTCACTTAGAGCAATAAAGGACATTCCACATGTAAATTCTGGTCATTAACTTTAGCCTTAAAATAATAAGCAGGAAGCCTTCATCTAGCCAGACTGGAGCCGTAGTGTAAACGTCAAAGGTAGTCATGAAATAATTTTAATTTCAAAGGACCAACAAGAAATGCTTGACTTAGCTTTCATTACAGCAGAGGAGAATGTTGCCACATTGTTTTAAGTTCAACATTTCACAGCACATTCTTTCAATTAAAAAAACAAGCTTGTAGTTCAACATTCATATTTACAAATGATAGAATTATCTGCACAATTCTATCTGGCTAGGCTGGCAGCCTTCACCCATCTCTACCAGTCTTAACCCCCCCCCCCACCAGAGAACTCAAGCTAGTTTTTCAAGTGACCCTTGAGAAATGCCACTTGAGAGGGTCAGGTCTATATGAGTATACCTACCCCATTCCCTGTCTTGAGAGCCCATCTGTATTGGCATTGCTACTCCCAATGCGGTGCTGCACTGACATATCATATACTTGCAACCCGTGGCTCCATCTTAGCAACTTGGCATTTTGCTGGCTGGCTCTGTTTAACCATGTTAGGGGGTACTGATCTGTCACAATAGTGAATTTCCTTCCATACACATAAGGCTGAAGTTTCTGCAATGCCCACACTATGGCTATGGATAGACATTTCTTTTCTACAGCAGCATAGCATTTCTCCCTGGGTTGGAGCCTACGACTGAGATAAACCACTGGGTGATCTTCCCCTTTTGAAGAAATCTGGCTAAGTACAACCCCCACCCCATGGTCTGAAGCATCCACCTGCACAACACATTCTTTGCTGTAATCTGGACTGGCTAACACAGGGGGTCCTCCCAAAGCTCCCTTAAGCTTCTGGAATGCCTGATCACATGCTGGGGTCCACACTACCTTATCTGGCCTGTTCTTCCTTGTCAGGTCTGTGAGGGGAGCAGCTATGGTACTATAACTGGGTATGAACTTTCTGTAGTACCCTGCTGTCCCTAAAAATGCCCTCAACTGCTTTTTAGTAACAGGTGTAGGCCATGCCTGAAAGGCTTCCGCTTTGGCAGGTTCTGGCCTTATCTTACCACTCCCCACTCTATGTCCTAGGTAGGAGACCTCCGCCATACCCACCTGACATTTGCTCGGCTTAATGGTCAACCCTGCCCTCTGTAGTCTGCCCAACACCTCCCTGACATGCTGAAGGTGCTCTGTCTAGGAATGGGTGTAGATGGCAATATCATCTAGGTAAGCAATGGCAAACCTTCCTGCTCCTGCTAGGATATTATCTACCAGCCTCTGGAAAGTCGCTGGGGCATTCTTCATCCAAAAGGGCATTTTTGTGAACTCATACAAGCCAAAAGGAGTCAAAAACACTGACTTCTCTCTCTAGCACTGAGAGTCAAGGGCACCTGCCAGTATCCCTTGGTAAGATCAATGGTTGTAAGATACTTAGCCCCACTCAGCTGCTATAGGGCCTCATCTGTCCTAGGCATGGGGTAAGCGTCCAACTCTGTGAGATTATTTAATTTCCTGTAGTCCACACAGAACCTGGTGCTGCCATCCTTCTTTGGTACCAGCACTACTGAGTAGGCCCAGGGACTGTTGGACTCTTGAATCACCCCTAGTTCCAACATATCCTGTACCTCCTCCCCCCTCAGAGTCTGTCTGACTCTTTCAGGCACCCTATAAGGGGCCTGCCTAATAGGCCTCTCAGGTCCTGTATCCACCTGGGGCTGCAGTAGGTGGGTGCACCCTAATTTCCCAGTGAACATGTCCCCAAATTTCTGCAACACTGCTCAGATTTCTTGAACCTGGGTAGGAGATAGCTACTGGAACATTGCTACCCCTTCCACTGAGGTGTCAGCCCGAGCCTCACTGAGGAGATCAGTCTCCAGATCTCCCTTAGACTCCTTCTGCAATCCACTGCAAATGTTCAGCACAAGGGCCTCCCTATCTTGGTAAGGTTTCATCATGTTAACATGGTACAATTTGTGCCCCTGCCATCTGCCTATCAGTTCCACCATGTAGTTAACATCACTTACCTTTCTTACCACCTTGTAGAGTCCCTCCCAAGCTGCTTGTAGCTTGTTGTGTCTGACAGGAATGAGAACCATTACCTGCTGCCCCACAGCATACTCTCTAGCTCGAGCATTCCTGTCATACCACACCCTTTTCTGTTGTTGGGCTTCTGCCAGGTTCACCTGGGCCAAGCCCATGAGTTCCCTGAGCCTTGTCCTGAGGTTTAGGACGTATGCCACAACAGAATTTTTGTGAGACTCACACTCACCTTCCCACTCATCTCAAGTTAAATCTAGAGGTCCCCTCACCCTATGCCCATACAGCAACAAAAAGGGTGAAAAAAATGTGGATTCCTGGGGAACTTCTCTGTAAGCAAACAACAGATGGGGCAAATATTTGTCCCATTCCCTCTTAAACTGATCTGCAAATGCCCGTAGCATGGACTTTATTGTAGAGTTTAACCTCTCAACAAGATCATTAGTCTGGGGATGGTATGGGGTAGTCTTTATGTGCTTCACCCCACAGGACTTCCACAGACAAGCCAGCAGGTCTGACATGAAATTGGCACCTCTGTCAGTCAGTATTTCTTTTGGGAAACCTATCCTGCTGAAAATCTTAACAAAGCATCTGACGGCTTCTCTGCCTCAATGGAGGACAAAGCCATTGCCTCAGAGTATTGTGTAGCATAATCCACTACTACTAGGATATGCATTTTCCTTGTTGAACTTGGGGTACTCAGAGGACCCACAATATCCATAGCTACCATCTGAAATGGCTCCTCAATCACAGGCAAATGCATCAAAGGAGCTCTCACCTTGTCTCCTGCCTTGCCTACCCTTTGGCACTGCTCACAGGTCCTGCAGTACCCTGTTACATCTCTGGAAATTCCAGGCCAATAGAAGTTCTGCATAATATGCCTCTTTGTACATTTTATGCCCATATGACCTGCAGAGGAAATATCATGAGCTATGGCTAGAAGCACCAGATGGTACGCTTTAGTCACTACCAGCTGCTGTACTCTCTCACCTTCTATCCCTCACTCAGAGGCCCACTTTCGGTATAGTAACCCTTTGTCCCAGTATACAAATTCCCCCTTTCCTTAAGAATCTACCTGCCTCAGACCTTGCAATGTAGGATCTGAGAGCTGAGACTTTCTCAAATCTCTCCTTGTAACCCTTCCCAGCTACCCCTTCCACAGGAAGTCTGGCATCCCCTGACAGTGGTGTCTCACTGTCAGCCGGGGTACTACTACTCACCTCTACCTTTGCAGTCACTCTGTCCAAGGGACCATAAGTACCCACAAGCAGCTGTGGCTCACATTCAGTCTCACTGCTACAGAGTAGCTCCCTCCCTGAAGTAACCACCTCACCAGTTCTGGCTGCAAGTGTGCAGTCTGTCTGGGTCTCCCCTAGGCTATCAGACCCACATGCTTGTCTCCTAGCCTGACTGCATGTAACTGCATAAGCACATGGTACTGCCTCATCCAAATACTTCCTGATCAGGACATCTGCAGGATGGTAGTTTAGTACCCCTGTTGTCTCAAGACAACCTACTATTGGCATTTTGTCTTTCCCACTTACTGGCTCCCTCACCTTTTGTTCCCCACCTTGCCTCTGTGGACACCTGAATGCCACATGGCCCCACTGGTTGCATTCAAATCATTTAACCCTAGCTCCTTGATGTGTACCTGGACTAGTGGCTTCCCCTGCTACTGGCAGATTCTGTTGTGGCAGTCTGTGCTGTCCACCATAGGTTCCTTTAGACCCATGAGCAGTACTGGGGGTCCCCTTCCTGTGCAGGGCAGCCCTGCTTGCCAGGTATAGGTCTCCTTCTTCCCCAACTCATCTGAAGTAGCACATTGTCTATCAGCTAACCAGATCAGCATGTCCTCAGGCAAAGTGCTAATGGCTTGTTCCCTCACCAAAAGGTCTACCAGCCTTTCAAATGTGGTGACCTGACATCCACTTACCCACCTATGGAAATAAGTGCTCAATTCAGCAACATATTCACACACACTTTCATCTGCCTTGCATCTGTGCTAATGAAACTTTTTCCTATACGTTTCAGGTGTTAGATTAAACAGTTCTAAAAGACTATTTTTACAACAGTATAATCAAAACATGCAACATCAGACATTTTGGACAGAACAGTTACAGCTTTATCATGGAGTATGGGGGTCGGGACCCGTACCCAGAGCCCTTGGTCAACTTCATATTGTTTACATACCCTCTCAAACATACGAATGAAGCTACCAAAATTATCCGCCTCTTTAAACTGTGGAAGAAATTTACTGACGTTTTATGCTTCTGTGATCCAGTTACTCCCTTCCCCATTACATCCATGACTCTGGCAGAGTCAGCATCGCATTCTCATGCTGCCTCTGCCTCTCTTTTTCCTCAGCTTCCAGACATAACAGTTTATCATTCTCCTCAGCCTGTAAACATTGCAGTCTCTCATTTGCTTCTAATTCCACATGCCTGGCCTCCAACTCAAGTCTCTTTAGCTCCAGCTGGATTTTTAAGTCCACTGCAGAAAGGTTGAGCTGTCCATTCTCCAAGGGAATTATATCTCCACTGCCAGTCTAATTGTCCTCCTGGTTGCTGTTTTCTGATGCAGCTGTAACCAAGGCTGCAATCAGGTCTGCCTTAGTCAGGTTTCCATGCACCAGTCCCCTAGCCTAGCACATCTCCGCCAGCTGGCTCCTTGTCAGCTTTCCATACTCCTCAGCTGACATGCTGCCTGCTCACCCAGACAAACTAAGCTAACAAAAGAAATAAAACAATTGTGATCTGAACTCTGAGTATTCACTGCATGGCTGATTTAGAGTACAAAACACCTTCAAAGTTCACTGTACACAAGCCACAGGATTCACTCTATCCACACCACTACAAGCCAATTAGTATTTGCCAACTAATTAATATGTGATGTGGATATCCCACCACTGCCAAACACAAATTTGAAGATATCCCAACCACTACTACCACAAATGTGACATCCCTGCCCTAGCCCAGCAATCAAGGAGCCTCAATCCTTACCACTAACACCAGAGAGGGGCATCTCATATATAGGAGGAAAGGATAACAAATACACACAGTAAAGTGCAATTTACCTTAAGAGCACACAGAGAGCACAGTCATTTCAGGGCTGGTTGCTCCCTTGCTCCCCAGGTCCTCAATATGACTGCCAACTGGCACAGCTATAGGGTCCAGATCTCAGCCTAGCTGGGCAAGCTAAAATCTCCAGCACCTTCTTTGTCCAACCAGTGCTTTGTATCCCTGCCCAAGTAGTTGACACACACACAATTTGAGATAAGAATTTATACAACCACAGAGACACTTTTGGGGTAGGCTGGCACAGGTTTTCCAGTTGTTCCCCTTTTACCCAGACTATACAGTAGTACCCTGCCACCACACAGCTAATAATTATCAGCTACTCAAAGGCCCTTAAAAGGGGGTTCCAATTATTACTGTGCAACATTATTATCCAATTGGTAGTATAGCCCATGGCTAAAGCTATTAGAGTGGATTTGTACAGTGTTACCAAAGCCATGCAAGTACTCTGAAGAGCTTAAATTATCTCTACACAAAATCAGCCACAGTTAAAAGGTTTTAAAATATTTAATAATAAATAATTAAAACCATAAGACAATACTTTCTACTACACAGTCAGTGCTAGTCAAGAGTTCAGAGATCACACAGAAATACTTAAAATAAATCAGTAGTACAGTTCTAACATCACAGAAAAACACTAAGTTTAATTTTTATAGTCCTAGCTAATCTGAAAGAAAACACAAGTCTAAGATAACTTACATGTGAGCAAGAGGCAAAGTGCTGTAAATTGTATGATCTAGACAAAAATGCTTAATAATCTCTGGTTCTCACTGTTTAAATTGAAACTGCAGTTCTGATAAAACATTACATCATTTCACACTTTCCTGGTGTTCCCAGGCTGGCAGAAACTCCATTTACATTATTTTACACTTAGAGCAATAAAGGACATTCCACATGTAAATTCTGGTCTTTAACTTTAACCTTAAAACAATAGGCAGGAAACCTTCATCTAGCCAGAACGGAGCCGAATTTTAAACTTCAAAGGCAGTCATGAAATAATTTTAATTGAAAGGACCAACAAGAAATGCTTGACTTAGCTTTCTTTACAGCAGAAGGCAATGTTGCCACATTGTTTTAAGTTCAACATTTCACAGCACATTCTTTCATTTAAAAAACCTAGCTTGTAGTTCAACATTCAGATTTACAAATTATAGAATTATCTGCACAATTTTATCTGGCTAGGCTGGCAGCCTTCACCCATCTCTACCAGTCTTCACAACTGGTAAACCAGTTAATACAGGAGTGGGATAGATTTAATTTTGAGAGTTTAGTGAAAATAAGGTTATGAGATAGTGTCAAATGCCTTAGAGAGGTCAAGGAGGAATGTGGATGCAATGTGGCCAGTGTCTTGGGCCTTTTTAACTGTTTTTAGGAAGGAAAGGAGAGCTGTGGTAGTGCTGTGGCCGGGTCTGAAATCATGTTAAGTAGGGGTTACAAATTTGTTGTTTATAAGGTAAGGTAGAAGTTGTAGATGGATACATTTTTTGAGAAGTTTAGAAATGGGGGATAAGATAGCAATAGGTTGAAAGTTTGTGATATTATTGTTATTACCACCTTAATGGAATGGAATAATAAAGGCCTGTATCCAAAGCTGGGAAACTTGACATTCAGCAATAAATCAATTTTTAAGAATGCGGATGGGAAGGGTTATGCCTTTTGTGGAAACTTTTAAGAAATATGAGGGTATATCATCAGGGGCATTGGAGCCGGGTTTCAATGTTAGTAGAAGTTTTTTTATGGTGGCTGTAGGGATGGGGTTGAAGGAGAAAGGAGGAGGTTGGGATCAGGAGATGCTAGGGAAGGGAGGGTTAGATGGAAATAAGAGTGGGGAAGCTGAAAGGGAAGTGAAGGATGATGGAAGTTTACTTATAGAATTGATAAAGAAAGTGTTAAATTGGGTGGCTAAGTCTAAGTCAGAGGCATCTGGATCAGGGCAGGGGTTTACATTTTAGCCAGGGTTGAGAAGGGAGGAGATTCCATGCCAGGATTTTTTGCTTGATCCACCAGCAAATGAGAGATATGCTCCATGTTTCTATTCAGTGAGCAGAGGCCTTGTCATGGGAATGGAGGGTGATACTTGGTGGCCTGACTACTGAACCACAATTTACAGAGATGGATGAAGTTACTGGTTTCACTTAAAAGCAATACCACCTAGGCAGGGCTCCACTGTATGATGTTGGATCTCAGGACAGAGCTGCTTATGCACTAGAGAATTTGGTCTGATGATGCTCCAGTATGTAGTCTTACTATCACTATCTGCCTGAATTTGTACATGTTCATCACATTAGAATTTATAATATCTGTTCACTTCTGGCATATTGTTACAGTTGGCATCCAGGTGCAGCATCCATCTGCATAATGTATAGATAGGGTTATAAACTGATATCAAATTTTTATTGTTATAACGGTATCAGTTGCATGTATAAGTGTGGTGCTGGGTCATATTTATGCTGGATATGTTTTGGTATATTTGCTGGTGAAGTATTCCTTGACACTAACAATAAAGAAGTACTCCAGCTGATGCTGAAGTTCTGTTGCCTGCTGATAATCATTCCTGGCACAAGCTGGCACACAGAGGGGAACAGAGTGCATGCTGGTCACAGTGAGTGTGAACCCCACCTTCCCTCCTCAGAGTATGGACACAGTCTCTAAACCTGAACATATAAAAGACACACTATCATCTAAGAGTAGACAGGTTAAAGGGGACACTGTGGATCAGGGAAGTATGGTGACCTCCAGAAGACATGTGTGGATCTGCCAATAGGTAATATGGGCAGTAGGGTCCAGACAGAGGGATTGGTACAGATGCTTGCTGGATGCATGGTTACTGCCCTCTGCAAAGGTTGGTGTGTCAGTAGCTGCTCTCCAATGTATTTGCAGGGCTACTGTAGAGGCACAGGCAAGTTCAACCAAACCCTCAGCAGAAGATGTGAATGTGTTCCAAGCTGTGCATGCTGACTTCCAGGATTGTCTGAACCATATGAGTAATTCATTTAATGGGATGAATCATATAATGGAACATTCTGTGTCTTTTCTGGGTCATCTGTCATTGACAAGGTCTCATCCTCACAGCTGGTCATCTACTACATCCTTTGATGTTAGCCAAACTAGGCATAGATGAGTGAGATCCTGCTTTCACTGTGCTAGCACTTCCAGTATATCATTGGCTGTGGCTATGTTTACACCCAGGAGAGGTCATCATTGTGGTCATTGTCATACTGACACATTCTTCAGCAGACCTTTTTCATGGTCTGGTAGCATACTAACATCTACCAAAGGATGTAGGACAACTGGTACAGAGAATCTGCCCTCATGGTCAGGGATGTGCATGAAAATCCTCTGCCATGCATGTCCTGAACCTGTCCAGCAGGCCATGGTACAATTCCACACAATGTCCTGGTTCCCATTAACACAGATTCTCACCATCACAGCCCCAGCACATCACACAGTCCCACAGGCCATGGTACAATTCCACACAATGTCCTGGTTCCCATTAACACAGATTCTCACCATCACAGCCCCAGCCCATCACACATTCCCACTGAATCTAGCCATTATACACATTAATATCCGCCAAAACAACTTCTCCCACTACCCATTTATGAACTTTGTTACACCTCAGCACCCCTGCTCACACACTTCCCTGTGAAAGACATGCTCTCCTGTACTCCCTTGTCCACCAATGCATATGATGTAAACTGTGCTCTGCCCTGTATGCATTGTGGTCTAAGTTACCTTTGGCTGATGCAGGCAGGGTTGGTCTGATACACAGCCTTTTGTTGATACATATTTGCAATGGCTGTGGCAACCCCTAACATTGCACACTATCTCACACTGCTGAAAAGGAACATTGAGCTGTGAACAGAACCAATGTGGATGCAGCATCATTGTGCTGCATTTAAAAGTTTCTGAATCAGTGTGGCATGTTGTTTGGCTTCCTTATCACACATGGAGCTTCATTATACAGTCATTAACCTATAACACTGCCAGGCATACTGTTTCAGTTGGCAACATAATATTACATGGTAAGCACAGTCTGGTGTTTTGCATACATCACCTTCACTATTGCATAGTTGCTTATCTCTTGTAGAAATATGTTGTAAAGCTATGTATAGTCTACTGCCTCTTTACCAGTGCCATGGTGTACTATGTCTGCCTCCATCTGGTATGGTAATACCCTACTTTTAGGTGCTCTTTTGATGCCTCTTCTGTCTCAGTTGCCACTGCCTGTGATGCTGAGAACTATGGTCCTTGCAAGGGTCTACCCTGCTGTAACTGCTTCCTAACTATAATATTGTGCAATAGTGCACACTGTAAGTATTTTTGTACATGTGGCAGGGTCATATTGCCAGGTACTACTGAATGTATCCAGGTTGGGAATACATGACATCAGCAGTCCAAACAGACATTCTCTGATGTTTCTGGTTTGTGTTAGGACATGGTGGTAACCTAGATCAGTTTGGTTATGAAGAGTTCTATTTAGTATAATGAGCCAGGGTTCCATGGCCTGTACAGCATCACTGAAAATATGTCCCTGTTGGAAGTCATCCCTCAGAAACCATTCATAGAGCTCACATGTGTGCCATATGTGGGGGTCATAGAAACTTTCTGACTGGCCTGCACACATATTATAAATGAAAACCTGTGCATTACAGATCAACTGACAGGTGATGGAGTGATACTCTTTGTTGTTCATATACCTCCTTTCCAGAACCCCAACTGGGGCATTTATTTCAATGTGGGTATAGTCTCCCAGTGCCTCAAAAAATAGCTATAAAATATAAGTCCAGCATGGCCATGGCTTTCTCATTTGAGTTAGTGGGAAACACATATATATTCCCCCACACACTGAAGTATGGTATGGAGGAATTGGTGGAATATTCATGAAGAAACCCCTACTGTGTCCACAGTGGGTCACTGAGCAGCACCTGTAGCTATTATGCTTAAAGCCAGACATACATTTGTATCCACTGGGATGGGTACTCCACAACTCTGTGACTCCCATAGGGCTGCAAATGAAGATGACACATGTCTACTGTTAGCTGCAGAGCATCCCTATCCACACAGTACATGTCCACTATATCATTGTCATGGAAAGCATAAAATGTAAAGCACAGTCAGCCGACCTGGTTGCTCTGGGGATGACTTTGTGCACCATCAGCTGCTATAAGAGCCTCTTGCTGATATACATTTACAACGGCTGTGGCAGCCCTTAACATTACCCACTACCTTACAAAGCTGAACAGGAACATCTAGCAGTGAACAGAAGTAGGTGTAGCATTGATCTGCTGCATTTAAACATTTCTGTGTCAGTGTGCCATGTTGTTTGGCTTCATAATCCAATGTGTAGTTTCATTATACAGTCATTAACATATAACACAGCCAGACATACTTCAGCTGGCCACATTATATTACTTGGTATTTAGAAAAAGAGACTCCCTACTTTTCAATGGTAGTCATGCAAATTTCCTTAATGTGATGCGGCAAAGCTTTATGAATTCAGCCCATAGAACTACCCAACATAAGCCTTTGCTGCGGACTTTAAGCTTTCTGTCATTAAGACATATACTCCTTTCCTGTCTGAAATAACAACTTGCACACTCAACAATGACAAAACTTTCAGACAGTGTCATTCATTTTTGAAAAATTCCAAAACAAACTAATATGAGATTTTAAACTCAACCACAATGGTGTGTGTATGCACTGCAAAATAAAGCACTGAAAGTAGATAAGGAAATATTTGAATCAAGCTGTCTGTGTAGGAGGCACCTTAAAACTAGACTAAAGAGACAAAAGCCATATTTTGATAAGAAAATTTTCACATGTGACTTTTGATGTCCTTTCACTTTCATCCCAAAGTCTCAGTAAACAATAAATAACTAATAGATTTTTAACTGTGTAAAGTTAAGTAACTAAACTTAAACTAGTGCATTATATATCATCCAGTCGCTTACACCAACCATAACTTGAATGACAATGCTTTACAATTTTCTCAAGTCCAAAAAGACTTCCATTTACAATGAAACATATTAACTCTCTGGTGCCCATCACAGTGTCCACAATAACAGTTGATAGAAAGTGGAGATGATCTGAAATTAGTATACAGTGGGTTTGCATTTCTCTCACTAGGTAAAAATGTTTGTTAGAAAAATGTAATCATCTTGATTCTTGAATAACATATATAGCTAGAAGAAGGCAGTTGTAATGGTTTTATAACACCATTAGTAAATGTACCTAGTGGAAGAACAATATATTTCCTTGGAAATGATTGGCTATTGGGGTGACCATGATCCAATTACCACCCCAGTGCAAAGCCAGCCAATGTCCAATCATTTTAGCTAATGAGTTGTGGCTGATGCCTTTGGGATATATATATATATATATATATATATATATATATATATATATATATAAAATCATACTTTGCTTCAGCAGTAATCCTTTACAAGCTACATCTCTCCCCTAATAGTCAAAACTTTACTGCACCTTTATAAACTGAGCTCTTTTTCTGACTAGAATCATTACTCCTTAACTCTTGCCTTAGATAGATAGATAGATAGATAGACAGATAGTATATATAGATATACATATATATGTATATATATATATATATATATATATATATATATATATATATATATACACATGTAAAAAGTGCATAAACATACTTAAGTATATTTAAATATTTTCATTCATGAGATGTATCTCCTGCATTAATACATAGTTTATTTCCCAGAATGTTTGCAAATATAGACGTCTTCATACATCTGACCAGGGTATTTACATCTCATACTAACAATATGAGAATCTATCATAAACTTGGAAATCCCTTGTTTAATGCAAATTCATCTCTTTGATGGATTTTAGGAGTAAACTTTAACTTGCGTGATTTTTTTTTCAAATCTTTTTTTCTCCAGCATCTCAAGTGTCCATTTAAGCTCATGTAATGACTCTGACCATACTCTGCCTTCCAATAACTTGAACTTACCACTTCTACCAAAGCCCCCCAAAATGCCATAACCTTGCAGTGTGATGGATTAAAATATTTACAGTCCTCTTAAATAAAATCTTAAATATGTCTTGTATATACAAAAGTTGTATAAAAATGCACCAAAAATTAGAGGTGGTTTATATAGCCAAAAACTTGTCACCAACAAAATTAAAACTACACTTGCCAGTACTTATCTCCTTCATTGACTAGTTTATGGTAGTTCCATCCTTATTAACTTACAGACATTACAAAACCAAAACTTGACCAATGTTATCATAGAGTGGATACATTTGCAGTAAATACACCTTTCAGAACCTACCACTGTATGGCACTAAAAAGTCTAAATTGGTTAGAACTACCCCATCAACAAATATATGCACATGTTTTTACCACCTATAAAATTACCCAGCATCCATATGCTTGCCAGCACTAAATACCATTCTACACAACTATGTTCCCACTCTGTCATTGAAATCCAATAACCAAGAACTCTCTGTATACAAAGCTATCTAATCTGCTGGGCTTCATCTGTATTCATTCCATGTTGCTAAGGTCTAGAACTTCTTACCTATATACATCAGGTCAATATCCTCTCTCCAGTCCTTTAAACTATTCTGAAAGACATCCTAGCTGAAATCTGGATCTGTTTTTGCTCAGCCTTAGAATAACCTATATACCTAAATTTGAACAAGTATATATCTAAATCTGAACAAGTATCTGTTCTTCTCTGACTGCCAAACTTCAATCAAATTGTCTCTTGTGTCTGTCTATCTAAACTTGCCATAACTCTGTTTTTTTTTCCTCTGACTTCATATTGCAACTCATGCTTGTATTATACTAAATTACCTTTATTTTTTCTAAACTGACTAAAATTTCTTTAAATATTAAATCAGTGACATGTATGTTGTATCTATTTTTAACCAATGTTGTCACATCTTGTCTATTTTGATATAATTATTTAAACTGTAGATGTTTCTCTATTATTTTTGAAGATTGTAAAATTACGGCTTTTAGAATGTTTTTGTAATATTTTAGAGCTTTTCTCCTCGGGCCTCCACTGAAATTGGCTACCTACCCAGTCATTTTTTAATGGTAATCAAATGTCAAACAATCAGTATGAAAACAAATAATCTAGGCAACTGTCACTTACAGAAGAAACCATGCTCTTCACTGCCATATATATAAGGTTGACCTATACAGCTCCTACCTGCATGGATTCCCCCTTCTTTTGGTGTTAGGTATGTTATGTTATGTTATATATATATATATGTGATAATAATTGCTGCACTAACCTCATTCAGTGCAGCTAATATATCCAAGGCGTGAATCACCAGACAGCAAATAAGTCCTTTAAGTGGTGATCTGAAAGTTGCCTTATTAATAAAACAAAGCACCTCCTTAATTTATTTGTGTCTGTTTCTGTTTAACTTACTTGTAACTTTTATTGAATGCAGAAAAAGTGAACACAGAATAAATAGGCTGATAATGTACAGATAGGTGAGTCTTCAACAGGTGAAAAAAAAACAAAAAACAATTCCTATTTTTTTTCATATTAATGCTACATTACCATATACTCTAGTTTTATGACTTGTTTTCACTGTGGGAGATGAGACTTTATTTATGTATTTATTTAATGTGAAAACAGAAAGTTGCAAATTATTGTGCCGGAGACTTTTTCGTTTGTAAAAGTTGCAAATTTGATAAACTATTTATTTTTAATTTCTCGATTTAAAAAAATACAACATGTAAATATAATATAATTCATTATGTAAATAGATGAGTGATGAATGAGTTTTGTATTTGCAATATGGTAGCATTAAGTTTTGTTTAAAGTTGTTCAACTTGGTTTGTTAAGAAAAGTGGAAGTGGGAATATGGCATGTTTGATTGTTTTACCTCATTAACACAACAGCAAATATTGATCTATTTATTCTTTGTTTCTTTCTTTATTTTTCTGTTTACCTGGGTAATGCACAGCCTGGGTGAATAGGATCAGATAAGAAATGACCAAAACATATTCACAGATACAAGGATTTGCCAAAAAAAGCACTACAAATAGTTAATCAAAGAAAAGTATAAACAAACATTTATTGCATAAGGACAATCATTTATAGCTTTTGTCTACGGTGCTGCGGTAGCATTGTCACCTCACAGTAAGACGTTGTCTTGTTCGAATCTCAGCTAAAGCGCCTTCTGTGTGGAGACATGCGTGAATGGGCGTACCTTCGTTGAAGGTTGTGCATCAGGCCTGGCAAGTCAGTACGTAAAAATCTACTGCCAATCATTAGCGAACCAGAGTTCCGCTGTGGTGACCCCTAACCGGGAAAAGCCAAAAGAAGATACCTACTGAATAATGAAGAATCTGCATTGTAGATATACCTGCTATAGTTTTAAGTTACCTGACATTTAGCACGGTGTGTACTGCTTGTGGATATAAAGTACACTTGTGCAAATTACATTTACCCATAACAGTAGATGTTCGAATTCCTCGTTGCTGCAGTAGCCTTTAGGATATATGGATTGTGTTTTGCCCAAGTCACAATGACTGGCCAGCTTCCAAAAGCTCTGGCTTCTAAAGAAGTGACATAATTCCTTTGGGCACTAAATATAATTTTGGATAAGGTTTAGGAATTCACTGACATATTAATGTACAGAGCTCAGGCAATAGGCTGTTAGAAGATATGGCTGTAATGCATTTGAAATAATCTGATGACGATATAGTGGGTGTTTTACACTATATGTTAAAAATAATGCTTAAAATATGTTCTACTTTTTGTGGTGCTTAGAACCTGATGAGGTATTACCAGTTGTAGGGAGGTGAGCATCCAGAGCTACCATGGCTGTCCCTTTGCTTTTTTGTTATGCTTACTAGTAATTTTAGCTGAAAAGAATGATGGCTATCTTGGCAGCCTAATGCATCATATCTCCCTCAGAGGAAGTTATCTTTGCAAGATAACTTGTACATAGTTTGTATGATTTTGTTTGTCTGTTTCTGTATTAATCTAACAGGCAGTTTGGGCTAGTTAGTATCAAGAAGAGGGAAATGTCTTTAGCAATTTCACAGTTCTTGGCACAATAGAGCAGCCAGGGCAATGAGTTAAGTGAGGCAAGTTACTTAAACAACATAAGTTTTTATTTAATAATGCTACATGACTTGGTGTTATAGTAAATCCCAGTATCTTCCTACAAGGAATGTTAATGCCATGAAAGATCCTGTAAAGAGATGTAAGATTTTCACCTATATTCATGAACTATGACCAGACATAATAGCCCTTCAGGAGACTCACCTAGATGAAGACGAACATAAAAAGCTGCAAAGAGGGGAATGCTATATAGCTGACTTCTCTTCCTATCCCAGACAAAAAAGAAGGGGTGTAATAATTCGCTTATAGAAATATACCATGATGGATGTCACAGGCCAAATCTCAGACACCAAGGGGTGCTTTGTGGCAATAAAAGTTAAATGGGGACATGAAATCTTTACTCTAGCTACAATATGCTTATCTCCAGGGCATAGGTCCATTGAAATCAAGCACATTCTTAATCATATAACTACATTTGTGGAAGGAACCACCATAATAATCAGTCACTGGGATGCTACCATTTCACTGACAGATGTTTCAGGTTGCCACCATAGGACGCACATTACAAGTCAGGGCAGACTTCTCAAACTCTACTTATCATCAGTGGGGTGGATGGATGTTAGGAACAGAGGTGGTGCAACAACCCCTGACCCAGAGTTTGCTTACTATTCTCGGTGATAATAGCAATGGTCACACATTGATAGAATATGTATATATGTAGACATCTGTAGATATATATATATATATATATATATATATATATATATATATATATATTTAATCAAAGAAATTATAACTCACCCAATCTCCCTAACAGATCATGCCCTAGTGCAGGCCCTCTTGAACTCAAGAGAGTGAAAACAGCCTTCCAAAACACTGGAGGTTCCCAACATAATTTCTTGAGCAAAAGCCTTACATTAAATGGTTAACTGATGCAGTAAATATAGATTTATCTGAAATGCAGGCAGTAACTGCTGAAGGGTGGGATGAGAGCAAAGGTAAAATCAAACAAACCATACAACAAGAAGCTAAACAATCCAGAGCAAAAGCAAACAATTGGACAGAGACCTACTGGGAGAGCTGCACATACTACGCCTCAGTCAGGGGCACAGACATAAAGCCGAATTAGCCAGACTTAGAGAAATTAAAGCATAATTGCAAAACAAGATGGATCAAAAACTTATATTGTATAAATCAGCCATTTAACATATAATTTTTGCAAACACGCAAAAAGCTCATAGGATACTTGCACTTAAGCTTACATAACAGGCTGTAACATGAATGATAACAAAACTCTAGGAAACTACATAAAAGCAGTGGCAGGTTACCACAGAGGGAATACCAAAAACTCTGTGAGCCTGCTATGCACAATTATATAGCACTCAAGCTCATGAGGTTGGAAAAATTTCTGAATGGGATTACCTTGAATGCATTGACACAGACTCAGAGGAACAGACTTATGGACCCCATATCAGAGGCAGAAATACAGGAAATCTACAGCTACCAAGCCACAAGTAAATATCCGGGATCTGATAGCATGCCATGGGACTTATGGAAAATATGTAAGGAAGAGCTACTGAGAAATTGTGGATTCTGATGAATAGGATGTTAGAGGGACCCCCCCCCACCCCGTGATCTTGGAAGTAGATGGTTATTGTTCCTATACTAAAAGAGGATAAGAATCTAGTGTTCCCCAAATCCTACTGTCCAATCTCTATGCTGTATTATGACCACATGATCTTCATGATCATTCTTGCCAAGACATTAGCAACATTTTTCCCAACCTTAATTCACATAGACCAATGTATGATAACCTATTAAGTACAATATACACTTTGAGTGACTACCAAACAAGGAAGCTGCTGTTATTGCTAATTTTAGTTAAGGAGAATGCATTTAAAAGGGTGAAGTGGCCTTTAGTCTGTAGTGTTTTGAAAGGAATGGCCTTTCTTGATGCGTTTGTTAACCTCATGCAAATCGTCTATGCAGGTTTGTCAGCAGTAGCGAAGATCTCTGCAAGGTTATCCTCCCGATTTGGGATTACAAGAGGGACCAGACAAGGCTCTCATATGGCTCCTCTGCTGTTTTCACTTAATCTGAAGCATTAGGTCAGGCAATTAGGGAGTTTCCTATACAAGGTAATAACTGAGGTCTCCACAAGCTAAAAATCTCTTTATTTGCAGATAATTTACTACCAATACTTCCTGATCCAGCAATAGATTTAACAACCCTTTTTCATATGATTAAAACAGTTTTGTAGGCTATACTATCAATGTCAAGAAAACTAAAGTAGTTGCTCTCAACTTAAACTTTTAGCAAGACTTGACATTTAGTTATCCCTTCTTACTAGAGAACACTAAACTAAAATATTTAGGATTATGGGCTGCAGACACATGGCAGCAGTCAGTCACTTTTACCTTTTAGGAAATTCAACACAAATTATTAGCACATTTCCAGAATTGGAAAGTACTCCCTTTGGATCTGGATCAGACAGCTCGAGTAATAAATTGGTTTGTCCTACCCTTACTGCTATATGCAGTGCAAACCCTGGTCTTCCCTCTACTGGAAAGCCTGGTCTTCCATCCACTGGAACGGTTTAGCTAGCAGATTATAAAACTATGTAAAACCTTAATCTGGTGGTGGGAGGGAGGCTGTCCCTGGGTGGCTTCAGAAAAACTGGTATTATCTGTGCATCTTGGTGTAATATCAATCTCGGATACATAATTTTATTGGGGAGCTACCATCTTTACTATAGGGATAGAGATCATCTCTAACACCTACAAAGCAGTATGTAAAGATATGATATTAGGGAGATGTAGTATCCCACCAGGAATAGACTACTTGGACTTAGCTATTCTCAGGCAGGAACGCAGGGCCACCCCCCTCTAGTGAAACCATTCTTGCAGAAACTAGAAACTTTATTTTAAACTCCACCCCTAAGCTGTTGGAGGAAAAGTGTCCTACCGATAGACTATACCCAAGTCAGAAACCAAGCTACCTCCCCCACGAGTAACAGTGGAAAGCTAGGAATGCAGCTACAGCATAGCTATAACATGTTAGATAATGGAAGAATATTGGAATGCAATAAGTAAAGACAAAATATGCCATTCTACAGATACTGCACTTGGACTACTAGGATTAAGAGTTCTTGAGGCAGATGGATTGTTATAAAAGTGCAGTCCTGAGGGAAACTTATCTTGTAGAATTAATTAGCCACTTTAGGAAAGAAGATTCAGTGTGGCATCCAAGGTATCTGGCTTCTATGAGGCAATGATGCTTCTCAAATACACACAAATACAAAATAAATACATAAAATAAATAAATAAATAAATCAGTCTGGTAGAGATAATTAAACATTCAGATAGCACCTGAGAAATACCATAGATATCTGAAACTTATATAACCTGGCCAAGTTAAGAAAAAATCTTCAACAATGGCTGGGGGATTGCTGGCACTGTGGTTCTCATGAATAGGGCAATTGGCTACATATATTCCTTACATGCTTCAGCTCGGTTAATTTCCAAACTTAACTAAGACAATTGCTTTATAAGCTATTTGCAAAAACACTGGCTGTTGACCTGCAGTTATGTATCTTAGGATGGTCTAACAAAGCATGCTTACACGTCCCACAGAACACCCTATTGACTTTAATAATGCTTATAGTAAAAATGCCATAAGCAAGAAATGGAAGCAAACATAGCCACCAGAACTTATTAGAATTCAGCAGATGCACACAGAGGTGATGACCACTCAGCTAAGATAAACACATGTGAACCCTAGATCAAAACTGCAACAGAAGTAGAACCTCTGGCATGCATACACACTTTCTCTGAAAGAGGAAAGAACAATAAGATTCCACATAAAAGATTAAGGACATTGCACACTCCCACAACAATAAGTTTAATATACAAACATAATGGTGCAGTTCCACAACTTGGGGAGAGCTCTACTAGCTAGGATCAGACAATCCATATCTGTAGGGAAATAAAAACTCTTGAGACTACCTGTCTAATGTTTATAATGCTGTGGTCTAACTGCCTGGTAATTATTATAAAAAGTTATGTGATCCATTTTTAGTACTTACATTGTTTATTTCACCATATCAGAAATCGATAAAGAGGATCAGACAAAAGAAAAATGATTAAAGGGAAATTTAATTACAAGGATTCTACAAGCTGTGAATAGTTCCCTAATTTTACTGTAGACAGCAAATTCTTATAAAGTATATTAACTGATGGGACTACTTTATTCTCAATTATTTTACTGAAAATTTCAGCAACAAAACATTCTATCTGAAACAATGATAAAAACAACAAGAATAACTATTTACGATGGTGTCTACTGTAAAACAAAGATTTTTTTAAAAGGCAAATGAAATAACTGTAATTACTATTTAATTATTGAAGTTTGTTTGTCCAGCAGTTCTTTAAATTTCAACCATATATATGAAGAGGTGACTCTAGATGTTCTTGTTTTGATAGAGATAAGTTCAAGATATCAAACTTCAGTTGCAAAGTTTACAAATTCCTTCATAGTATGAGTATTGTTGTTTTTCCAGTTCCTGATGATGACTTTTCTTGCTAATGTTAAGATACTCCATAAAAAGGGTATTTTATTTTCTTAATACATGTGGGAATAGGTGTATTAAATGAAATAAGAGATTTGGTTAATAAAAATTTATCAGCAAAAACAGCTTGCAAAAGAGAAATCATGTTATGCCAATATGATTTAAGTTTTATACAGTCATAAAACATATGTTACCAGTCAGCGTTAATATTTAATTTACATCTCCAGCATTTTATGTCTTTATTATACATCAATTAAATTTTATGTGGTGTAATAGAGGTTCCATGTAAAAACTTCTAAGAGAATATTCTTTACCTTTGTGATGAAGTAGTTTGTTTTGAAGATTGAAGTATTAATTTTTTATCTTATTCACTTGGGAAAGTATTATTAACAAGTCCAAAATAGTTATAAAGAAACTGATTAACCAAAGAAAATAATATGTAATAAATGGACCGACCACTTAGGAATAGGATTTAATATTGCATAAACAAGCAGATAAAACACATATTTAGCGCTTTCATCTCTCGAAGGAGACTTCTTCAGAATACATCAAAATACATTGCCTAAACCCTTCTTAAATATTCCACAACAACCTCACTAATTGTCCCACCAATCAATGCCCAAACAAGAAAGATTAATACTGAACATTTAAAGTGACACAGTTATAAAACCTTTTTTTACTAAAACATATTCATAACATATAAAACTATAAGAAAAACAGTATATCCATGAAATAACCTTGTTCTTTAAAGAACATCACCTTATTTTTAAAAACGATTTGCTTTCTCTACTAAACGAGGTTTAATAGATATAGCCTCATTTAAAGCTGGTGGGGGGGGGCATTGCTGCCAGTTTCAACTGCCATTCCATTTCTTTCTTTTTCAATGCATTTTTCCAATCTCTCCCCCCCCCTAGGGTTTACACTGATTTTATCTAAAATGCCAAATGAGAATTTTTTTTAAAATCACAAGTTAAAGTGTGCTTGTAGAGGGCATTACTTAATTTCTTGTTTTTTATGTCATTTATATGTTCATAAATCCTTAATTTTAAAGCTCGCTTTGTCTTTCCCACATAGAAATGTGCACAGGAATCACATATTGCTAAATAAACCACCCTGCTGGTGCAGCAACTGCCCTTACTGAAAAGCATAAGACTCCTCAAACAATTATTTAATCTTAATGAAGTCTCTTTCATGATAAATGGGCATTGACTGCACCTACCACAGGTAACAGTACCTTGAGTGTGATTTTCTTGTTTTGTGAATTTGGATTCCAATATTTTTTTTAAATGAGGTGCTGTCTTGGTAACAAACCTAGGGTGTCTCCCAACCTTCCCCAAAACCTCTTTATTAGTTCTAAAAATATTCCAATTTTGAATAAATGCTTTTTGGATACTAACAGTTAAGTAATTAAACTGTAAAACACAAGCTTTATTGTAATTGTTATTAGCCAGTACATTGGGTTCCTTGACCAAACCCATCCCCAAGAGTGGCTTGTAGTAAGAACCCCATTTACTGTGTACTTCTTCAATAATTTCCTCTATATATGACCTGAGGTAACCTCCCTCCAAAAACATTTTGAATATAATATGCAGTTCAACATGAACATCGTCAGCATGAGATGACATCCGGGCTACTCTTATCACCTGCCCCTTAATAATGCTCTTTTTTTTGTTGTAGGGGATGGTTACTATTGAAATGCAAGTACGCATTACAAAAAATGTCTTTCCTATATACTCTAGATCTAACACCACACATGTCCTGTAAAATAAGGGTGTCCAGATAATTGATGCTATGCTTATTATAGTTATGGGTAAACTTCAAAAAACTCATAGTATTATTTAAATAACTGATGAAATCTTCTATCTCAGCAACTGTGCCTTGCCACAAAATAAAAACGTCATCCAAGAAGTGGAAATATGATTTAACTTTCTTCCAATGGGGACAACCTATCACATGTTTACTTTCCCAACCTAGAAGAACCAAATTGGCATAAACCGGGGCACAGGCCACCCCCATTGCCACTCCTTGAATTTACTCGTAATATTTCCCTTCAAACCAAATAAAATTGTTCTCTAGTATCAATCTCATAACTTCACATATCAAAGTCACTTTATCATGAGACAGACTATAATGTTGGAAGAGTGTTTCCTCAAAATAGTCTAAGCCCTCTTCTTTAGGAATGACCGTAAAAAGGTCCTTAATAACTATAGTTAAAAACATCAAATCACTGGACCATAATTCTTGTTTGAAGGAACTCCAAAAGTCCCATGAATCTTTGACTAAATGGGATGTTTTTTTCAACTACATATTGCACACTTTGGTCTACAAATACTGCTAAGGGGTGTGTTTTGGAACCCCTTGCAGCTACAAGAGGACTGAAGTGGGGTTCATATACATTTTTATGTATTTTCAGTATTCCAAAGAACACTGGAATAGTATGATGTTTTCTAAACAGGAAGTTACACAAGTCTACATCAGTTCTGTTATTTGTCAACTATTCCTCCAAGTATGAATCTATTCTGGAATAAGAAACATTGATCTGGTTTCTAGACACTGTTACATATGTTTCTTCCTCAAATAAAAGTTGTTGCATCTCATTAATATAATCATCAAGTTTATATAAAACTAACCTACCCCCTTTGTCTGGATTCATTATACGTATTGTTTTATCACTCCTCAGGTCTATTAATAAACTATGTTCTTCTTTAGTTAAATTCCAAGGAACCTTCCTATCTGACATATGGATAGTATATATATCCTCCATTACAAGTTTTTCAAAAGTATCTAACAGAGAATGGAGGGGTGGATTGCAAGTAACTCTCTTTTTCCAAACATTTTGCTCCTGAGGGAAAGCACCCATGGTCCCTGTACCTGACTCTTGGAATGAAAGTTCCAAATTTAACTTCCTAGTATATAACTTCAAAACTGTTATATTGTCCACTAAATTCCCTTTTCCCTCTGGTATAAACTTAATCCCTTTGGACAATAAATTGAAGTAATCACTGGTAACCTCTCTGTCAGTATAATTATAAATTGTAAATCCATTTATGATGAAGTAGTTTGTTTTGAAGATTTAAGTATTATTTTCTATCTTATTCACTTGGGAAATTATTATTAACAAGTCTAAAATAGTCCTAATAGCTTCCCCCATAATATACTGTTGAATTCTTAATTATCTTGTATATTTTAGATAGAAGTCCCTTTCCAATTATATTCTGATGCATTAGTATAATGAGTAAAGAGTTCCTATTAGGTGTATTAAATTGATCTTATGTTAAATTAATTGTCTACAATCTTGAATTTCTTGCATGTCTTTGTTTAAAATAAACTTATATATGATCTGGTCAACATTTTGTATCTTCCCACTATCTAGTAATTGATACCAATATAACAGGTTTTTATTTTTAAATGCAATTGTTGTTAAGTGTATTAACACTATTTTGAGTATAAGAAATTGGAAATGCAAAGAAGATCCATGCTTTATGTTCAGGGTTCATAAAAATGAAAATTTTAGAAGATGCTAATATCATACAATATGAATGAATTGATTTATTTTTATTTCCTGTAAAATAGTCTTTTACTAACCAATGAAATTTATTAGTTAATATTTTAGTATGATGTGGTTTTAGTAGATTATTCGATTTAGTCCAAATATCTCCATGAATATTTTCCATTTACCATTATAATTGTTATTTAACCAGGAAATTATTGTCTTAGCAGTTGAAGATAACGAATATAATTCTAGATCCAATAAACCAAAACCAATCTCTGATGTGATGATTTAAAGCCAATCTAGGCTTGTTAGGAAACCATAAAAATCTCAGAAACAAAGAATTCTACACACACACACACACACACACACATGGAAAACGTACTATTCCAAATCAACAAATCACCAATATTTTTTCCACCAGGAGAAACAAAAACAGACACAAATTAAACCCATTAAGGTCAGGGTCTTCACCACCCACACTCCCCCTTTGTGGGGGGCTGCACCTCCACATCCCTGTAGCTAAATATTCCAACTCCAAAATTGCACTACACTGGGGAAAAGGGAAAAGTTCACCCTAGTGGCCAAGTGGCTCATTTCCCTTAGAAAAAATGCTGGTGATCCATTGATTTGCATTAGCAAGGTTTAGTTGACGTCTCACATTTTAAAAATTTGTTGTTGTTGTTGTGTCTTTCGGCTTTTCCCAGTTAGGGGTCGGCACAGCAAATGATTGGCAGTAGATTTTTGCTTGCCGAGTTGCCGGCCCTGACGCACAACCTTCAACGAATGTACACCCATTCACGCATGTCTTCCCACAGAAGACGCTCTAGCTGAGAATCAAACAGGACAACGTCTTACTGTGAGGCGACAACGCTACCGCAGCACCACCATTGTGTAAGTATAAATTCGATTAAGGAAAGTTGTCCAATTTGATATAATAAATATATTTTTATATATATATATATATATATATATATATATATATATATATATATATATAAAACTATATATATATATATATATATATATATGGTTCTACCTGACTTCACGACAGCTGCTGAGAACCGACTCGAACTGAGCTCCCAGAAGAAGAAGATCGAAAGACCGACGCCACCAATGTTGCGGGGCAGAACACATCGAATGAAGACGGAAGACAACGATGACAACACAAACACGACGGATGAACAAGGATAAGGCCTGTGGAGCTGTGTGATGATGAGAGGTTAAAGTCGACGGAGCAGTAAAGTGAGTGCAGGGGAGGTAGGTGGGGATGTGGGTGGGTTGGTTTAGGGAGTAGAGTTAGGGGGTTGAGTGAGGTAGGGGTTGTGGGGTTAGGGGGTTAGGGTTAGTTTAAGTTAGGGGGGCGATGAAGTAGGTTAAGTGAGTTAGGGGTTAGTTAGGGGGAGGTAAAGGGTTAAGTGAGTAGGAGGGTAGTAGGCCGGAGAGGAAAGTGTGTGTAGGGAGTGGGACCTTTTGGTGTGGGTTTGTAAGGTGTGTGGTTTTGTGTTTGTGTTTGGTGTTTGTGTTTTGTGATGTGTTTTTGTGTTGTATGGGTGTTTTTTTATTTTGTATTTAATTGTTTGTGTTTGTGTATATGGACTTTCAAATTGTGGTATGGTGTGATGGTTGGTGTGGTGTCGTGATATTTCGATTATGTCAGGTAGAACCATATATATATATAGATATATATATATATATATATATATATATATTTTTTTTTATTTTTTTTGGGGGGGGGGATAAAGATTGTATTATGTATCATTTTAATTAAGAAGAACCTCTCTTCTATAGTAAAAAATGATTTCCATTTATTAAGAGTATGTTTTATGGAGTTCACATTATTATTATAATTAAAAGTTATTAAATCTCGGATATTATTGGACAAGATCATCCTTAAATAAGCAATTTTGCTATCTTCCACTATGCCTTTATGTGATTTCTTACCTAGTTTATTAGTATTATGGTTAGCAGGGAGTATTTTAGCCTTATTCTCAATAAGTCCTAATTTGTTCTGGAATATTTTTGTTGCATTGAATATTGCTATAGAGGAAGAATTACAGTCAGTCAGAGTTAATAGCATATCATCTGCAAATAATTGTATTTCAGAGATTAAATTATTATTTATTAGTATACCATTGATGTCTTTATTTGATCTTGCATAATTTGCAAAAGGTTTCATAACTAGAGCAAAAAGCAACTTGAGACAAGGTGCAACCCTGTTTAGCTCCTTTAGTGATCATGATTGGCTGGAAAGTGTATGAACCTATCTTAATGTATGCAAAGACATTATCATAGAGAAGTTTAATTAGTTGTAAGAAGTTTTACGAAATGTTACATTCCATCAGTACTAGTAGTAACTATTCTCAATTAACTGAGTCAAATGCAGACTAACTAAAGTTAGTTCTTTTTCTGAATTATTAGCATGAACAATTATTGATAGTATTCTCTTGAGATTATCATAGGTATTCCTATTCATTATAAACCCAGATTGATCATCGTTTATCAACACTGGTAGAAATTGTTTTATTCTAGAATCATAGATTGCCAAGAATATTTTATATTCTGAAAAATCAATGGATCACCATTATTCTTGTAGCCGAGGCAGGTATGACTCTAGCCCTGAGTAGCATCCTTCCATCACCAGAATGATACCACAGTACAAGGACAAAATGATTGACTTCAACAATTGGCTAAGCTTCTGGTGTCACTCTAAGGGAATCCAGTATCTGTCTGACTGGGATGACATGATCGACAAACCATGACTGCACCTGTCACCCTTGGGATTCCTGATACTGGCTAAGGCTCTTGCTACCCCTATAGTGCCTTTTTTAGGGAAGGTCCAAATGACAAATTCACCACCATAACAGGTACAAGCAAGCAAAATCTGAGGGTGATGCTACTCAATGCTAGAAGTCTAAACCTCAAAATGTACTCACTCGAGTCAATCCTTAAAATGGAGAACATCGACATCTGTGCAGTGACAGAGACCTGGTTCAAGGCTCCAGAGAGAACTCCTGCATTACCAGGCTATAATTCATACCACACCTTTTGGCCACCTAACCTGGACCAAAACATTAAAGGCAGAGGTGTGTCCATATTCATTAAGGATATCCACACCTCTAGGCTAGTTGCTCAGCATAATGCATCCAAGATTATCCAAGTGCAACTAACTCTGGGCAAGACCACAATTCAAATTGTAGCTTGCTACAGAACCCCCACCATTCCCCAGAATTCCCACTCCTCATTTCCTGATATACTTGAAAATATTAGCGTACAACCTAACACCCTAATAATGGGTGATTTCAACTACCCCACCATTAACTGGAAAAACTACTCATGTACCAACTCTTGTGCTCAACATTTTCTGGAATTTATAAATTCCAGTGCCTTGGATCAACTTATCCACACCCCCAAAGGGGCAGCAATATCCTAGACCTGGTAATTATCAACATGGGCAACCGCTGTTCCACACCAGAGGTCAATTCCTCGTTGGTCAGATCTGACCACAAGCTAATCACTCTAGACATCCACATCCCACCCCCACCTCCCATTAGGGAAACCACAGTAAAAAAAATTCTCCAAAGCTAACTTCATGCTTCTTAAGACAGAAGTGGCAAACTTCACGACACCCATGCAGACAGACAATAGAGGTACGACTGCTGAATCCTACACAAATGCACTTTATAAGCACTTACACGAGTGCATGGATCATGCAATCCCTAACAGAACCAAGATGCTATCATCCAAAAAAAAAAGGAAGCTAATCTGGTGGTCCCCTGCCATAAACAAACTCTACAATGCAAGAAAGAGTAAAATCCCATGATTGGAGGAACTTCCTGGCCAGCCTCAGTAAGAAGCTGAGATCCCTCTTAAAATCCTCCAAAGCTAGTTACATAAACAAAATCACCACTGATTCTAAAGACAACCACAAAGCGTTCTATAGCTATGTCAAGAGTCTCAATGGCAACACTCAGATCTGCTCTGAGTTACAGCACAATGGCACCAAAATATACAGAACCAACTGATATTGCCAACATCCTGGCAGATAGGTTCACTACTAACTTTACCCCTCTCTCACCCCCTAAAAGGCCCATCTCTATAGTGAAAGAATGCAAAGTTCCTGTAATCACAGCTGCACAGGTAAAAAACACACTCTCCAAAGCCAAGAACACAGCATCCATGGAACCTGACAACATCCCATGCTGTGTTCTACATGAACTACAGAATGAACTAGCACTCCACCTAAGTAATATGTTCAGTCATAGCCTCACCTCAGGCTTTGTACCCACTGAATGGTGCACAGCGACAGTTATCCCACTCCACAAAAGGGGAGTCACCACACATCTCGGGAACTACCATCCCATTAACCTGACGAGCCTGGGCTGCAAGGCTATGAAATGTATCATCATGGAACGTATAAACAATGACATTGGTAATCTACAAACTCTGGACCCCACCCAGTTTCGGTTTGTAAAAGGCAGATCATGTCTCCTAAACCTGATAGACTTCTTTGAAGTGGTCACCAAAGCCATAGATGAGGATAAGGTGGTTTACACAGCCTATCTAGAGCTCACCAAGACTTTCAACACCATCCCCCACTCTGGAATTATAGATAAACTCACTAAACTAGGTATAAATCCCTGTGTCACAAGATGGGTTGCCAACTTGCTCACTGACAGAACCCACACTGTGAAAGTAGCAGACTCCAAATACAACTTCAGACCAGTGACAAGTGGAGTACCACAGGGTTCAGTCCAGGAGCCTCTCCTGTTTGGTATCTACTTCTCTGAAGTACAGGCCATAATCAAAACTCCTAACGATGTGGACATTCTACAAAAGGCCCTCACTGAGACAGATGCCTGGTGTCAAAGCTATGGCCTCAAGCTCAATGCCAAAAAGTGCATTGTTATTCCTTTTGGTAAAAACTCTGTACCCATGAACAACCAAATAGGTGGTAGTCTACTTAACACCGAATGTGTGATAAGAGACCTTGGGACACAGTTGGACAGTAGTCTCTCCTTTGATAATAACATTGTCACAGTAGTCAGGAAATATTTCTACATGGCACACCTCATCAGAAAAGGTTTCTCATCCAGGAAAAAAGGCCATTGTTCCCCTCTACTCATTACTTGTTAGACCCATTATAGAGTACAACACCCCTTTTGGTATGTACCTCACAAGACATCTAAAACTACTGGAAAGGCCACAGAAATACCTCACAAAGAGGATTATCATCCTCAAACAGATGTCCTATACAGACCATCTTAAAAAACACCAGCTTTACTCCGTCGCATATTGCCTACTTAGAGGTGATCTCTGCCTAACATACAAAGCTATGTCAAACCCAGAGCTGTTGGACATGCTCCACTTAAAGAAATCCCAATCCCTCCAAGCTACACGCTATAGGGACCTAAACATTGTCACCACAATAAACAGAACATGTTGGAGGGATAGAGTCCTGTCCCAGAGACTTCTCATACTGTGGACCAAACTACCTATCTATATCAAACAAAGCTCCTCATTAGCACTCTTCAAGAAAAATCTTGATGATTGGATGGAAGATAGGAAATTCACCCCGAGGATCACTTCTGTGGCTCTGCTCAACAGTGGCACAGGAAAATAATTTTCTTGGGTAGTGAAAGCCGGGGTACCTTTTGGCTTGACTTATATAGGCTCTAGGGCCAATAGCCTAGTACCTACCTATGAACCTATAAACCTATAATAATGACATTGGTCTATACGAAGTACATTGTGTTGAATCCTTGTCAGGTTTTAAAACTGGAGATATAAGAGTATATTCCCATGATTGTGGAACCTTTGTAAGACCTTTAACTATTGAAAATACATCTAGTAACCTACTCCGATCATCCCTTAAGATCATTTTATATAGTTTGGATATTATATCATCATTTCTAGGTGTCTTATTGCGTTTTAGTTTATTGATTTGATTTTTGAGTTCAGACAGTGATATAGGCTTAGCAATTATCTTTATTTGATATTCTGATAGCTGATTTTGGTATATTTTTTATAAATGTCTTAATTAGATCTTGTAATCTTATTAAAATGAGACCTGAAAACATCCAGAATATCTTCTATTTTAGTAACTTTCTTCTAACCATTCTTACCACTAGGAGAGTATAATTTCTTACATAGATTTAACAAACATTTTTTGTTCTAGCAGCTAATTTATGCATAGGTTTAGGATTTATAGAATAATTAGTTATTTTAATCTTTTCTAAATTTATCATAGTTTGATGTTGTAAAATTTTTACATACTTACTGTTTGTTTCTTCTGTTATTCTTCCCTTTTTGACTATCTTATTTTTAATTTATCAATTTTCTCCTGTGCATTTATCAGTTCTTTATGCCATTGTTTCATTTTTTGTGCATACCAATGTGTAATTTTGCCAAATAGATATGCTTTCAAAGAGTCCCATATAAAATTCTTTGAGATGTTACCTATATGATTAATTTCAATAACGTTTTTAACATCTATATTTAAAAAAATCAAGTCTTTCATATGAGTTATGCATGAAGGAATCCTTTTTATTGGGATATTATTATTATTATTATTATTATTATTATTATTATTATTATTATTATTATTATTATGAAGATTCAATGTAACTTCAAATGTTATTGAGTTATGATCCAATAGTGGATAAGAAACTACTTTAACATTTTCTGTTCTACTAGAGATCTCATTTGAAACATATACCCTAAGTATTTTTGATTGCATCCCATGTCTGTGTTAGAAATGTATAAAGAAGAGTGAATCTGATAATGAAAACTCATTTATATATCTCATATTATATACATCTGCATATTCTATCAAGGCTTTAACTAAAGCAGTCTTCCTCCATTTACAGACAGTGTTGGTATCCTTATCAGATAAAATACAATTAAAGTCTCATGCAAAAATAAAGTTTCCTTTTGATATTTGTATTGTTTCTCCTAATTGTTTTTTAACTGTTTGTACTCCCAATCCCGGTATCCAGCAGACATTAATAAGAGTATATAGTTTACCTATAATCTCTAAAGTCACTGAACAAAACATGCTTTTTTCATCACTAAATGTATTTAGGATTTTCGGTGTAGGCAAGGAATTTCTCTATAAAATAGCCACCCCTCTCTTGTTTGTTTATAATGAGATCAAGTCAGTACAGTAAATTATTTTGTATTAAAGCTCTCATAAATCTTCTTTTATTAAATGTGTTTTTTGTAAAAAGATAACTTGAGAATGAAATATTTTAAAAATTTATAAAAACTACCCCATCACAACCATTATTTAATTCATTAATCTTGACTGAGATACATTTTAACTTAGCCCTACTACCAGAAAATAGAAAAATAAACAAGTCCTACATATAATACCCTCAAACATTTGCAAATAATATAAATATAAATATTAGAAATTTGAGATTAACTTCAAACTTTCTGTAAACACTAGTAAACACTAAAAAGAAAAAAAAAATAATTTGTAGTTTACTATACATGAACTGTACATTCCCATCTCCCCCAACATGGAGATTAAATCTCATGGTTTGAATAGTAATCCTGATTCAAGCACCACCACCTATCCACAGATATGTATCAAATATCACTCTACTACTTCTAAAGTTACGATATATGAAAGGTCTTAATTATTTAACAAAATTGAACTATGTTAATACATACATAATATTCAGATTCTAAATATACATTTACATACTATAAAACCTATAAACTATAAAGTATAACAAATCCTGTAGTCATTTGGTTCTACTATCCAAATTGGTTTTGGTTTTATTTGGTTTTACTACACAGTTCAGGTTTGTAAAAGGCAGACCATGTCTCCTAAACCTGATAAACTTCCTTGAACTGGTCACCAAAGTCGTAGATGAGGGGAAGGTGGTTCACACAGGGTCTATATCAGATCATCGAAATGGCTCATTATCGAATGCCATAACATCGAACTGCAAAAACCCGAACCCTAACAATACTGAAACCTCAAAACAGCGAATTTTTTCCCAGGGAAAAAAATTGCTGTTCCAAGAAACACACACACACACCAAAAGCACACTAAAAAGCAGCAATCCACACACATACATTTAAAAGTTACATCTAACCCTACACTACACTGCACATACACTACTATCTATCCACTTACCTTAACTCAGACCCTAACCCTAAGGTACGTCATTATCGCACACTCACCTCAGCTGCGCCCAAACCCTAACTCACTTAACCTGCCCCAACCCCAAATTCTCACTATCGCACACTCACCTCAACTGCACCCTAACCCTAACTTACTTAACCCGCCCCAATCCCAAATTCTGACTATCGCACACTCACCTCACCCGTGCCCTAATCCTAACTCACTTAACCCACCCCTAACCCCAAATTCTGTCACAATCACACACTTACTTGACCCGTGCCCTAACCCTAACTCACCCAACCCGTGCCCTAACCCGAACATCCGCACAATCACACACTTACCTTAACCCAACCCATAACTTCCCACCACATCGCTGAAAACAGCGAAGCCACAACATCAGCCAACCGAATTCTTTCCCTAGGAAAGAATTCAATTGTGCAGCTTTGCTGTTTTTAGTGTTCGTGATATTGGGTTCAATATTAGATCATTCGAAATTCTGCCATTTCAATGATCTAATATAGACCAGTTCACACAGCCTATCTAGATCTCGCCAAGGCTTTTGACACCATCCCCCACTCTGGAATTATAGATAAACTCACTAAACTAGGTATAAATCCCTATGTCACAAGATGGGTTGACATCTGGCTCACTGACAGAACCCACACCGTGAAAGTAGCAGACTCTAAATCCATCTTCAGACCAGTGACAAGTGGAGTACCACAGGGTTCAGACCTAGGTCCTCTCCTGTTTGCTATCTACTTCTCTGAAGTACAGGCTAACACAGAAAGTGTTTGGCTAAAAAAGTTTGCAGATGACTGCAAACTAGGAGCCATAATAAAAACTCCTAACGATTTGGACATCCTGCAAAAGGGCCTCACTGAGACAGATGCCTGGTGTCAAAGCCATGGCCTCAAGGTCAATGCCAAAAAGTGCATTGTCATGCCTTTTGGTAAAAACTCTGTACCCATGAACTATCACATAGGTGCTATTCTACTTAACACCGAAAGTGTGATAAGAGACCTTGGGACAAAGGTGGACAGTAGTATCTCCTTTGATAATCACATTGTCACAGTAGTCAGGAAATCCTTCTACATGGCACACCTCATCACAAAAGGTTTCTCATCCAGGAAAAAAAGAGGTCATTGTTCACCTCTACTCATCACTCATTAGACCCATTATAGAGTACAATGCCCTTTTTGGTATGTACCTCACAAGACATCTACAACAACTGGAAAGGCCACAGAAATACCTCATAAAAAGGATTACCAGCCTCAAACAGATGCCTATGCAGACCATCTCAAAAAACTCCAGCTTTACTCTGTCACATACTGCCTACTCAGAGGTGATCTCTGCCTAACATACAAAGCTATGTCAAACCCAGAGCTGTTGTACATGCGCCACTTAAAGAAATCCCAATCCGTCCGAGCTACATGCTCTAGGGACCTAAACCTTGTCACCACAATAAACAGAACATGCTGGAGGGATAGATTCCTGTCCCAGATACTTCTCATACTCTGGAACAAACTACCTATCTATATCAAACAAAGCTCCTCATTAGCACTCTTCAAAAAAAAATCTTGATGATTGGATGGGAGATAGGAAATTCACCCCGGGGATCAATTCTGTGGCTCTGCTTGACAGGGGCACAGGAAAAATTTTTTCTTGGGTGGCAAAAGCCAGGGTACAGTTTGGCTAGGCTTATATAGGCCCTAGGGCCAATAGCCTACTACCTACCTATGAACCTAAGAACCTATGAACCTATATCTATAAGAGGCTATACAGTATTATAATAGATCAAATAATTTCTTCCAGCTGTTAGAAAATAAAAGGAATGAACACAAATAAAAGACAATGCATATAACATTTTTATAGCTATTATGCTATATTACTAACATGTCTTTATATGTCGTTAATAGTGTAACTAAATAGTTAACTATTTTAACTCAATTATGACTGCAAGATGCAGGTTTGGTTATAATTAGAGCCACATCTGGTATTTCAAATTATAAATTAACTTCTCTATGAAAGACTTTGTCTGTTTGTGAGAACATGCATATACAATTACCATTCGAAATATGTCTCTTCTATAAATAAAATATCATATTTACCTGGATTTGCTATGAGATAAAAACAGTAAGAAAATAATTTTTTATGGCTAAGTAACTATACAAAGTATACCCAGAATCATATTTATACTGAGGAATATTGGCAAAGATATTCTATAAACAAACTAGATGTTATATAACTTAAAGATGCTTTGATATTTCAATTATAGTAACAAAAACATATGGATGGCACCATACCCTCTATAGTCTTTTTATGAGCCAAATAAATTCTAGTTTATCAATGTGACTGTGTAAATTATATCTGTCTTTATGGAAAACATCCTATTACGTTCATGTTATTCTCTCTCTCTTACTGTGCATCAGGCTCTCAGTTAATTCTCAGAGCATACGCTTCTAATATTGTCATATATTTGGGCACTACACTTCCAGCTCAAAAAGTACAGCCACATAGAGTGTAATAAAAATCATCACTAATACAACTGCCAAAAATATACATTTATTTATTACCCACACATGCAAAACAAGTCAGCCAGACAACAGGCTGACAACATCAGCCACAAAGAAAAATATTTTCCCTTCTATAAAGTGATCAAACAAAATATAATTTATATATTACAGGATCCTAAGATAAAAGCTGAGTTGAAACAATTAATTCTATACTGTGCTTGGTGCTACAATACTATAAATTATACCATGACCCCCCCCATTAATATTCCAAAACGTGCACGCTGATTGGCCAGCGTGCATGTTGTAAATCGACTTATACTAATGGAAAAAGGTCCGGTTGCCCGGACATTTTCTGTTAGTATAAGTCTCTTTTAAAACACTGTCTCGCTATGTTAAAAGAATTTAACATAGCGACACAGGTTTAAAAAAAACAACGGAGATCTCCGTTGCTTTTTTTAAAGCTGTCTTGCTATGTTAAACTCCTTTAACATAGCGACACAGTGTGTAAAAAGCAACGGAGATCTTGCTTTCTCCGTTGCTTTTTTTTAAACCTGTCTCGCTATGTTAAATGGGTTTAACATAGTGAGACAGCTTTAAAATAAGCAACGGAGATCTCCGTTATTAAAGCTGTCTCGCTATGTTAAACCCATTTAACATAACGAGACAGGTTTAAAAAGCAACAGAGAAAGCAAGATCTCCATTGCTTTTTACTGTTTCGCTATGTTAAATGGGTTTAACATAGCGAGACAGCTTTAAAATAAGCAACGGACATCTTCGTTGCTTATTTTAAAGCTGTCTCGCTATGTTAAACCCATTTAACATAGCAAAACAGTAAAAAGCAACGGAGATCTTGTTTTCTCCGTTGCTTTTGGCCACAGCTCTGAGGTACTGCGTAGGCATGCGCAGTTCATCAGAACTGCCGCGGATACCAGACAGCTGCGGAAGGGCAGCAAAGAGGCATTATACAATGCCATTATTTAAGAAAAGTAATTATTTATTTTCTTAAATAATGTCATAGATAATATAATAACCACTTCTGGGTGTGGGTAATGCGGGACTTACCCACGGTTGTCTTTGTTTGGTCCCTCGGGCTTCGCTCTCGGGACCAAACCACGCCAACCGTGGGTAAATCCCGCATTACCCACACCCAGGCGTGGGTTATTGCTATAATATATTAGTAACAAAGAGAAAAATGCACACTTTACTGGGCTGAAATAGCAACTTTGGGGCAACTGAAGCAGAAAGTGCAACTTAATTAATACTTTTTTTCTATTTTGCACTTAGTATGTGTTTTAAATTAAGCATAAAACATTTTATCTAGTATTTCTCTGACACCCTCCCTTTAAATTTTAACTGCAGATATACCCTTTGATCTTTATAACTGTTTGTCACAGTTTGGTACTTTATATTCAGCTTCTCCTTCATATATTCTTTAACACTCAAAAACAAGCCTCACCTCTTCGACATGAATTTCTGAGCTCTGACATTTATTTACCTTATAGTGAAATTAATCCTTTTTCCTTACTCTATCTCTAGTAATAAAATTGGTAAACTTTATTATGAAAAGAATCTTGTTGTTATAATAGTGAAGAAAAATATGCTAAAACTAAAAGTTATTTGTTGTTTCATTTATTTTTCTTCTCATTGAGTTTCCAGGTATTTGCTTCCACTTCTCTTCAAAGTACTGTTGTTCCATTCCATATCTTCAATTTGATCCAGGATATTTTTGTCTTTAAAAATGACAGTGCAGAGTCTAAGTCCTCAAAGTATCTAATTTCATCTGGAAGGAATATTTTGAGCCTTGCAGGAAAGAATAAATGTAGCTTAAATTGTCTTTTCTTTAGTTCTTTTATCAGAGGTAGACAACTTTTCCTGTTGATCATCACAGAATTAGAATAGTCACTGTCAAAGCTTATTAATTTGTCATGCATATTAATAGGAGATGTGGACCAGACTGATTTAAGTATTATCTCCTTGTCCTGAGAAGAGAAGAGCTTAATAACAACTGATCTCGTTGATGAATTCATTTTTGATGCAGTAGGAACTAGAGATCTGTGTGCCCTTTCTATACCATACAACATACTTTCAGATAAATTCAGAGTCTTAGGTAGCCAAGCAGTAAGAAAGTTGATCATATTTTTGCGTTCTATTTTTTTCAGGCAGTCCAAATATATGAACGTTATTTCTCCTGCATCTATTCTCTAAGTCAACTATTTTGTTTAATAGTATATTATTCTGTCAGAGTAGAAATTCAATATTGTTCTCATCCTCAGTTACTCTTCCTTCTATGTCATTAAGGACATCCTCTATTCCAGATATCTGGATTTTCTGTTATTTTAATGTATCATCTATCTGTTCCATCTGTTTGCCACATTTTCTTTGAAGCTGTCAAGTTTCTTATCCATTTTGTCAATTTTTAAAAAAGTTCTTGTATATTAGAAAAACAAATTGGAGCTCTTTCTTTAAAGGCAAGTCCTGAGAGATTGTCTTTGAATGATTTATTTCATAGGTACAGATAAAGACCTTTCTAGTGAGTAATTTGATAGAAAAAATTTCAAATATTTAGGAATTTTTTAGATAATATCCTTCAATATAGTATCAGATAAAAGAGTCTCTTCAAAAAAATGATTTGGGATAATACAAAAATCAAACTTCTTGTTTGAAATAGAGTAGCAGAGCAGTGAAGCTATGCTGCTAGCCTGTCAGCATCCTAGCCACGCCATTTCTGATAGGAATACTTTGAGTTCTCAGTGAGCTATGGCAGCAGTAATGGAACCATATTATTATTTGAGCCAAAGACAGCTATATTTATTCAGATAACTATGTAATGCATTATGCATAAAGCTTATATAAATACCTCTCTATCCTAAAACAGACATAGAAATTCTATAATGTGTACTAAGTGATGGGATTACTCTGAGGCCTTAGTGATTTACGGCACAGTATGGATGGGAGCATCTTACTACATGAGCCAAATTTGGATATACATAATAAGATAGCTGTATGATGCTCTGTTTATAAAGTTTGTATAAGATGTATGTCATTATGGCCTCTTAGTATGATCAATAGAACCCTTCATCAGATACAAACAGATGAACCTGTCTACACTAGAAATCATTTGGTAATTTGTTACTGTGTTACTGGAAACATTTAAATGTAAGCTATATGTTGCAATTGTGATATATAGCAATGTTTTACACTGTTAATTATGGTAATAAAGCCTAACAGGATATAAAAAATAAGTTAAATTGCTTCCTATCCTGTTTTTCTCTCTGTTCTTATAAGCTAGCTTGTTGACAATTTGCTCCCTTAATTTACCATGGCTGCCCATTTGCTGCCACTTTTGTCCCTATTGTCATATGTTTAACATTTAGGTATCTTCAAATTTTAAGTCTTTTTCTTTCCGCATTGGATACTCATCATTGCACTGATTTTTAGTCTGTCATGGTTGTTGCAAATAATGGTGTGGTTATTTGTCTTGTTCTTCTTTTTAATTGTTAAATTATTAATTGGTTCTCCCTCAGGAAATGCCCTCAAATATAACTCACCCAACTATCACTAGGGAACAGGTTCTCAGTGCCCTCTTTAAGGCCAAGAACACTGCATTTTCAGGCCTCAATAATATCCCAGGCTGCCTTCCTAGTAGCATGAAATATGACCTATTAGGCCTTCTGGAATCTCTATTTAACCATAGCCTCCAAACAGGCTAGATACCATACAAATAGACAATGACAACTGTCATTCCTCTGTGCAAAGATGGGTCATGCATTGACCAATGTAACTACAGACACATAAGTTTCACTAGTATCATATGAAAATCTATGAAAACAATTATCAATAATGACATAGGTTGCCATCAGACACTGGACCCAAACCCACTTTGCTTTTGTCAAGGACAAGTCATGTCTACTGAGCCAGATGGACTTCTTTGTGATGGTCACTAAACAATGGACAAGGACAATATTACTCACACTACCTAGCTTGACCTGTTCAAAGCATTTGATGCAGTACCATGCTGAGTCATAAACCCTTATATCACCAGGTGGATAGCCACCTGTCTAGCAGACAGGACCCAGGAAATTAGAATTGGGGAGTCCACCTCTACAAAGAGGCTAGACACCAGTGGAGTGTCTCAGGGATCAGTCCTGGGACTGTTTCTTTTTGGCATCTACTTCTCTTGGCATCTGGCTGACCAAATTTGGAGAAGACTTTAAATTAGGAGCAGTCATAGAATCTCCCGCTGGCAATAATATTCTCCAAGAAGAGATGACTCAGTCAGATTACTAGCGTCAGAGTTATGGACTAAAACTAAATATCAAGCAATGCATAATAGTATCCTTTCAGGAAGTCAGCCATTCCTGGTTAGTACTTATATTCACAACACACCCATTAGAGTTGACCCAGCAGTCAGAAACTTAGGGATAGGGACACACATAGAAAATAATCTATCCTTTGACCATCACTTGTCTACACTTGTGAGAAAATCATTCTATATTACTCAACTTATAAACAAAAGTATGCCACCTAGGTTCAAGGAGGTCACTGTTTCACTGTATTTGGCACTCATTAGACCTATCACTTTGTACAATGCTCCCTTTGGTTTGTATCTAACCAGGTAGATCCAACATTTGGAACATCCACAGAGATTCCCCATTTAAATAATTCAGGGCATAAATAATATGTCCAAAGCAAACTGCCTCAAAGCCCTATCCCTGTATTCTGTCTCCTACAGGCTGTTGAGGGGTGATCTGAGCCTGGCATACAAGGCCTATTCGGACCCCACTCTGATGGACCTCCTGCATATCCACAAAACATAACACCAGACTTACCAGTTCTTAAGACTTAAATCATAATTTTCAGCAGAGATGGCAAAGAAAAAGGAAAGAGTGAACAACACTAGTGGGGACAGTAAAGATAACTAAAGGGTAAAAGTGTTTGAATAACAAAAAGGACTTTTGTACAGATAAATGTACTGTTATAAAGCCTGATATTTCTAGAAGATATGCTGGGAAGTGGACCAGCAAGGCAAGCTATCATAATGAAGTGAAGTGTCCAGAGAAATGAATTACCCCTCTCTAGCCATAAGACTGGGCAGTAAATGAATAGATATTGGATTTTTTCAGTGAGTTAATTCATCCTGGGTCTGGCCCTTCTGTCTCTGATAGACAGAGGTAAACAGTAAAACATCCACCCATAATCTATAGAAACTTCCTAACATCCAATCCCCCCTCCTAATAAACACCCATGATACATACAGACACAAATATATTGGATTTGACTGCTAGGCTTATAAAAGCTCTGTGGATGCTAGCCTAGTATATACCTATGAGTTATAGTTTTTATAGATAAATAAGGCATCTGCTTGCATGCCTTTACTGAAAATAAAAGATTTAAGATTAACAAGGTTTGGAAATAGTGTTATTTCTAGGTCATTGCAATGCAGAAGCCCATTCAGTCTCATTCAATTCATCCAATAACTTAAATTAATCCAAGTCACCGGTTTTCTCATTAGGAGTCATCATATAAGCAAACTTAAATGTAGACATAGTAATCGGACTCCACAGCAACAGTTACTTTACAGCAAGCCAAAAATTGCACGTGAAAACTCCCACCAGGTGCACAGATGAAAACCAAGACAACAAATTCCAAATAAGGCTCCAGCATTCAAACTATTCAGTGCTCCTTTAATAACAAGAAATACACAAAAAGCAGAGCCAGGTTTCAAGTAAACTAGGCTTTTTCGGTGCTTACAAAATAAATTAGGTCATCATCTAAATACTAGTTTATCAATTGCTTTTTATAATTACATGAAATGTTCTGCAGCAAGGATGCAAACAACTATAGCATCTAACAGGATTACTTTAGAACAAGCATTTAATGACTTGATAGGTGATTAAAAGAAGGTAAACTCTATGTCATGGCATTCTAAAAGTGTAAAATATTATTTAAAAAAATATGATTCACAGAGGCTTAAGGAGTTTTTTAGAACCAGGAGTAGGTACTGATAATGCAGCTTTTATGCTAAATGGTGGAATATACAGGAGGCTGCTTCCTTTCACTTTGTTGAAGCTCATGTTGCTAACATTACAAAAACAGATACAGGACTGTTTAAAAACTGTTAATACTCTTTTAACTGATGTACAATTCAGACAGTTAATGGATAATTATACGAATATCATAAAGAAGTTTGATGATCAGGAATAACAGCTATGAAAAAAACAGAGGCATTAATGACTATAAAAATAAAAACCTGTTCAATAAGTGATGAAATAAATATCAGAAAGGAGCGTCATCAGCTGAAGTGGTAATGACTCTGTTGTTAAATGGAAAAGAAAGCACAATTTTCAACTGTTCAGTAGTAATGAATTTGGTTCGGGTTCGAATGCTGATTTCTCCTTCTATGCAGACACTGATGTTGAACATGTAGAGACATCACTGATGAATAAAAGAGGTAGCAGGTAGATCTTGCCATCTTTTCTCATAGACAGAGGGAGTAGAAAACATAGGCAACAAATGGATTATTCATACACTGCATACAAAGAAGTAACACACGGAGGTCAGACTGAATAATTTAATGTATCTGTTGAAACTAACAATTTGGAGGTTAATCTATCTTTCTACACTTTAAATGAGTTCAAGCTTACTTTATTGAATAAAAGTTTAAATTTTATACCTTCATTTTTTAGTGTCTCTATCAATTGTGTTATCTGATTTAAAAGCATTTTCTAAACAGCTTAATCTGAAATACCGGTTTCAAACACACCCATAGGAAAACATAATACAAGATCCTCCCATGAATTTTGATTTAAATTTAAAATTTAAACAATTAGACTTTAACCCTCATTCTATCCAGCAGTGAAATGTTTTGAACAAGAGGCCCTAAATGATTTAATAAAACAGTTTTATTATCAAGCAATATACACATAAATTAAAGTCGGTAGAAAGAAAAGTTCTTAAACATTTGGCATATAATAAGGACATGGTCATTACTAGGCCTGATGGAGGGCAGTTTAAAACTTTGAAGAATATAATGAGGAAGCTGGAAGAAAATTATCTGCAGCAGTTTTATCATAAATTATGTTTGTCTTTCTCTTGACATTTTAAAATTGAAACTAATAACATCTAGTTTGCAATGACAATTGGCAGTAGAAGATCCAACCAGATAATATTTTTATCTTGATACAAAAGGACATAAATTAAATCTATACCTGCCTGTTCTATAGTTCTTTCAGTATTTTTGGAAGTTCATTTGAAACTATTATTGATGCATATTCCATCTTTTATTAAAAACACAACAGATGTTTTTTGCTGATAATGGAAGATATTTATATTGAAACTAGTACTTGTATGGTGTCTTTAGATAAACACACATGCACACACACACACACACACACACACACATATATATATATATATATATATATATATATATATATATATATATTATAGAAGCAATTAAGAATTAGTTTTATTTGACTTAAATTTATTGTCAACTTGTTGAAAATGGCATTAACTAAAAATGTTTTTTATTATTTTCACAAATGCTATTTACTTCTGAGGGGTGTAGCAATGGGGGGCAATGTTTGCCCTCATTTATGCCTTATATATTATGGGGTATTTTGAGTTAAATTATATATACAGTAAAAAAAAAAGGTTTATTTACAATATTTGGAATTTTGGAGACGATACCTCGATGACTGCTGGATATTATAGAAGGGCTGTACACAGAATTTGTATGGCTTTGCTAAATATTTAAATAAGTATGATCCGATACCTCTGACTTATTTGTGAGTCAGTTTCTGGATGTGTTAGTTTCTCAGTTAGTGGATGGTACTGTTAGTACAGCTACATATAAAAACCCTTCCATGGAAATGGTTTGCTGAATGCTACTGGTGGTAATCCCAGTCACATAGTTAAAAATATTCCATATGCACAGATGTTAAGGCTAAAATGCATATGTAGTATTGAAGATGATTATAATAAACAAGCAGTTTTGATGAAAAAACAGTTTCTTGTAAAAGGATATAAATTACAATTGGTAGAAGATGGTTTGAAAAATGTTAAGACATTAGATAGGCAACAGATAAATACATCATAAATCTAATGTTCAATATTGTCAGATGATTCTTTGTTCAGATAAATTTAAGAAGACACATGCAAGTTAAATTATAAAAGAGATCAGAATATTGCTCAGTTTTCTTCTAGATTTAAGAAAACTGTAGTAAGTGGAATTAAAGGAGCTCTAAATAGTTTGAGTGCTAGAGTTTTATTTGGAGTTTGTTGTCTGGTATGCTTCAGTGCAACTGTTGGACCTTTTCATATAGCTAGCCAGATCGATAGATCTATCTACAACACATAAAACACAAAATCAGTGTGCCGCACAATCACAGCCCTTAAGGCAAAATAACATACTTAATACACTAGTAATAGGCGACTTTATAGTCAGGCACAGTGACGTCCCACTCACTAGGCTGGAAAAAGAGAAGGTTACTGTTAGCTGTCTGTCGGGAGCAATAATCCGCCACACAACACAAATACTCAGGTCACTCCAGAACAAGTACAAATATGACTCTGTCATTGTTCATGTTAGTGTGAATGACCTGAGACATACCTCCCTGGACTACATGAAAAGAGACATGGAAGAGCTCTCTGATCATGTAGCCCAGGCGGGTATGACCCTGACCCTGAGTAGCATCCTGCCCTCACCAAGAATGATACCTCAGTATAAAGAAAAAAATATAAATTTCAACAATTGGCTAAGCTTCTGGTGTCATTCAAAGGGGATCCAGTGTCTGTCAGCCTGGGATGACATGCTCGACAGGCCTTGTTGCTTTGCAAGAGATGGCTTGCACCTGTCATGCCTAGGCTTTCGAATACTGGCCAAGGCTCTTGCTGCCCCATAGTGCCTTTTTTAGGCAAGGCTCAAAAGTCAAACCCACCTCCGTAAACAGCACAAATAACAAAATGAGGGTTATGCTACTCAATGCCAGGAGTTTAAATCTCAAAATGCACGCTCTTGAAGCACTCCTCAGTATGGAGAACGTCAACATCTGTGCAGTAACTGAAACCTGGTTCAAGGCTCCACAGAGCACCCCAACACTAATGGGCTGCAACTCATACCGCACATTTTGGCCACAGAACATGGACCAAAACACAAAAGGAGGGGGTGTATCCATATTCATCAAGGATACCTACACCTCCAGGTTAGTGGCACAGCATGATACCTCCAAGATCATCCGTGTGCAACTAACATCAGGCAAATCTGCAGTGCAAATTGTGGCCTGCTACAGATCACCCACCATGACCCAGGACCACAACTCTGCCATTCTGAAGATACTAGAAAACATAAAGGTCCTACCGAACACCCTGATATTGGGTGATTTCAACTACCCTACCATTAACTGGGAAAACTATTCAAGTACAAACTTCCGGGTCCAGCGCTTCCTGGAATTTATCAACTCAAATGCCCTGGATCAGCTGGTAAACTCCCCTACCAGAGGTGAAACATATTGGACCTGGTCATCACCAACATGGGCGACAGGTGTTCCACACCAGAGGTCAACCCGTCACTGGTTAGATCAGACCATAAATTAATCACTCTGGATGTCCACACCACACCACCACCTCCAACCAAGGAAACCACAGTGAGAAACATTTCTATAGCAAACTTCACCTTACTTAAGACAGAGGTGGTAAGTTTCACAGCCCCCATGCTAAAAGATAACAGTGTCCAAGATGCAGGAACCTTTACAAATGCACTCTATGAGCACCTACAAGGATGCATGGATTGTGCCATCCCTAGCAAAACCAAGACTCTCTCCCCTAAGAGAAGGAAACCAGTCTGATGGACCCCTGCCATAAACAGGCTATACAATAGAAGGAGGGAACTAGTTCAGAAAAAAAGCAAATCCCAAAAAGGAAAGACATCCCTGATCAGTATCAGCAAGAAACTAAGGTCCCTCATAAAATCTTCCAAGGCTAACTTTGAAAGAAAAATAGCCAAGGATTTGAAAGACAACCACAAAGCCTTATTTAGCTATGTCAAGAATCTAAGTGGCAACTCGCAGATATGCTCTGAGCTAGTGCAAAATAGCAAAAAATATACTGAACCCACTGATATTGCCAACATCCTGGCAGATAG